>NC_064754.1:5524368-5824368 GCF_011397635.1 Epinephelus fuscoguttatus
TGACACTGAAATTATATACAAGCAGAAGAATGGAAAACTACCTAAGTAATAGGAATATACAGTAATCCCCTGATGGAAGTAAGGTTTGAACAGCTTCCATTTAGGATTCATCCTGACGGTGGCCACTGTGCAGTATCTTAAATGGTTTCACTGTAGCTAGAGGCCACTAAGTTTCTTCACAGATACAGGACGTAAGTTTCATGTACAGGTCTGTTAGAGGTCACTGTAGCCTGACAGCTAGCTTTGTAGAGGGGACAACAGCCTGTCTCAGGACTTCTAAAGTAGGTGGATAACACAGTAACCACCTTCTGGCTTTGGCAGTCCATACTTAAAAACTGGTGTGTAAACAAAGATTGATAAGTTGTCTCTCATTTCTCCTCCAGATGCTCCAAAGCTTCCCTCTGTGTCAGTGAGTCCCTCTGCTGAGATAGTGGAGGGCAGTTCAGTGACTCTGACCTGTAGCAGTGATGCTAACCCAGCAGCTAACTATACCTGGTACAAGGAGGATGAAGACTCACCAAAAGCATCAGGACAGATCTTCACCATCACTGACATCAGAGCTGAACACAGTGGGAATTATTACTGTGAAGCCCAGAACACAAGAGGACGTCGTAACTCCACCTTTAATCCAATTAGTGTGTCAAGTAAGTCATACTGATGTGTCTGTCCATAGCCCAGTCACTTACACTTCATCTTAACCTTCCAGTTAAACAAGCCAATCACAGTACAAGCCTTCTTTAGTTAAACCACGGAATTTATTTCTGCAATCTTCAACTACCGAGCAGAGAGTTCAGGATTGGGAAATGCACCTGTGGGACAATAGACCAATACAGACCCTCAATTTGAGTATGAAAGGAACTGGTTGCATCTTAGCTGTCTGCAGAAGTTTAAAGTGAAAATATTTCCAAGCTTTAAGGCTTCCTGCAAGTCCTGCAACTCTCTCTCGTCCCCTAGTCAAGGTTAGCTCTTCTTTCCTTCCAACAGCAGCTTGGGAAAGGGCTTGCCTGTCATGCGACGATTTGTCAGAATCTCAGTCTCTCTCTCTGTGGCCTCCCGAACTCCGTTTCCCTAACCTCTCCATGGATGCATGGAAGGTGACAGCTCTGCTCAGTGTCAAAGAATAAAGATTTGATCATTTGAATACAAAGTCAATGTAATCTTTGCCTGAGGTGCAACATTTCTCACAGTAAGACACACAACTGTCGAAGCATTACAGACCACCGATATTGTTTTTGGCATGTGGGGTGTTGCACTGCTTTAAACACCTGATTTTTGTGCTCACGATGAGATCATTTTCACCTTCAGGGATGCAAAAGCAATGCTACAGTTTCCATGAGTCACTATTTAGAATACTTCTGTCTGAGGATCTATGATTTAATGTGTAATTATCAGTTGCTAATGGACCAAAACAACCTGTAATTCCATAACTAATTGCTCTGTTTGATTGCTGTTTCACAGGATCAATGAAATCAGTAGCAGCTGGATCCATCACAGCTATTTTTCTGGCTATCATATTCGTCTTAGCCTTTCTATTCATCAGGTGAGCAACTAAGTTTTCCTGTGATTATATTCAGTAAATCTGGTCACTTGTATTGTAAATTTTTGATGATTAATTTGCTTGTTCATTTATTTTTTTATCCAGAAGAAAGAGGTCCTGAAACAAACCCCCGAGCCTAGACAGAGACCAGACGGCAACGCACAGGTGAGGAAGAAGAGTTCAGGTATCACTCAGAGTCCACTGTCACTGGGAAACTCATGTGAATAGTGCTTCATGTCCCCTTCTGGATACTTTCTTCACCTAAACTAAACCTTTTGGAGGAGAGTTGGTCGTCCATTAATCACGGGTTTGGCAGTTCGATCCCCATCCACAAGACACTGAATCAAACTGGTCCCAGTGGGCATGCCAGCTCCTTGAATGGTAGCTCTGTTACCATTGTGTGTCAAAATATGTTAATGAGAGGCCAATTTTATTTTTATTTATTTATTCATTTGACCTTTATTGACTACCAGAGCTGACACACAGAAGGGTGCAGAGGTCGGCCAGAAGTTTGACAAATAATGCTTTATAGATAAAAACATACCAGTGCTGTTGTCTGTGAGTGGTCAATGATGACCAACCCACCAAATCATAAAGAATGCAGTGATGAGTAAGTGACTTTGCATTTGTGATAAAACATAGAGATACATGGTACACTGAATCAAGGCTGCATAAAATGGAGGAGGTTTCATGAATATACAATATGTCACCGTAATCAATCACAGAAAGAAAAGTAGCTTCCACAAGTTTTAACCTAGCACTGAAAGTAAAACAAGACTTATTACCTCCGCCAAGGAAGTTATGTTTTCACCGTGTCTGTTTGTCTGCAAAATAACTCACAAAGTTCTAAACAGAGTTTGATGAAATTTTCAGGAAAGGTTGATAATGGGACAAGGAACAGATGATAAAATTTTGGTGGTGATTGGTTGACAATATGTCAGTGGATAAAATAATAAAATGGCGGGAAATCCGAGCTGCTTGGCGGTCTGCGCTCTGAAAGTGGTCTAGTTTCTAAAATAAAAGCCAATCTTTACTGCTTCCTCCGGTGTTGTGTCAGATCCTGGTTCCCCTTCGGCTGTATCTCCTCCTGTTTTCCACGAAGGTTTGCCCCGTTTGAAAGGTGAAGGAGGCCCGTATGTGGAAAGACGTCGCCTCCGAGATGTAGAATGTGTATTATAGAAGAGAAACAAACATTTCAGGGCCGCTGACATGTATCATCAGAACAGACATGTCCTGTGATTTTCAGCCTCCTTTCATATTTAATAGGGGACAATACCTGACAGTAATATTCTCAGCTGTCAGGATGTGCCTGCTGTAAAGGGTAAATATAATCATAGAAGGCTGAAAATCACAGGACATGTCTGTTCTCATTATACAAGTCAGCAGTGTAAAGCTCAAGCATGTGGGGGCCTCCTTTCGTATTTAATAGAGGGGGGGCCGTATCTATAAGTACAGCTGTCAAGATGCCCCCCACAACAGGCCTTTGCCACCTTGGTCTTGAAAAAACCCAGGAAAAACCCAGAGAGATAGTGTTAATAGACATTTTTTTTTCATATTTAATATTTTTATTTATTCTTTTATTTCATTTTTAAGGTTTGGATATCTGTGAACACTTATTTGAACAGAATATAGATTCCGATATTGTTGTAAATGATGTTGTTAAGAATAATGTTGGGGATGTGCACTCTTGTTGAAATAAATGTACATTGTGAAGCAACCCTTATTGCACTGAAGTGGAAATATTTTCGAAAAATACACTGAATTACAAGGCTTTAGAGAACAGTGCGCTACTGTAGACTTAACATGTCAGGTTCTTATAGGTTGTGATCTAAACTGGGCCAGTCTGAGCCATGAAACTTCAGGGCTGAAAATGAGTCCCACTCCGGCCCTGCTAACAGGAGTAGCAATATGTACATTAAATGAAAGCTTTCATCTATTTATATACCCAGGTACTTGTATGAAGTGTATGATGCTACAATCATCACTCAACTGTGCATGAGCTTTTGAGAAGACTATAAACTTTGTTCTCAAAACATTAAAATCAATTTTAAACTCAGCAGAGTGCTTTGTAATGACTGAAATGCATCCTGAAGCTGCATTATAATGCAATGCGTCTGTTAAGACAGAAAAACACAATATAAGTCGATCCTGTTTATTTCCATTTGATGAACCCATAGCCGTATGTCTTTGTTAAACTCTTTTTCCCCTTTGCTCAGTCTTAAATTATTAATTATTAATTAATTATTATTAATTATTAAGTGCTGAATATTTTGGGTGATGTGTCTTTGGTCCTTTAATGTACCTCTTCATCTACACATACATGTTTGGGTTTTGTAAAGAAAAGGGGAGTCAGGTAATCCTTGAACTTTATTGCCCTCTGCTGGTGATTAGTAGGAATTACAATGACAAAACATAAGTGATCTCAAACCTGTGGTTCACCATTTGGCTTTGAAAATGAGCCCTGAATCCACAAGAGAGAACATGAAATAAAGGTTGAAACCAGGAATTTGGAGATGTGAAATAACCCACTCCCCTTTAACCCTGTAATATTACTACGCAATCATTTTGTGTTTATACAGGGCAATACAAATCATACTTACACATTTACCTGTGTATCTAAGGACTCAAGAACTCTTGTCTTTGTGCTGTTTACCCTACAGGCAAACATGGGTGCAGTGTATGACATTCCTCCAGCTCCAAGACAGACAACACCATCAGAGCAGCAGGACGACCTCTGCTATGCCAACGTGAGCTTCTCTAAAAACCAGGAAGATCCTCTCTACTCCAACGTCAGGCTAAACCAACCCAATAGACACAGGGAGGAAGAAGAGGACGAGGATGATGTGGAGTACTCTGTTGTTAACTTTAAGAGTGCCGGTGCTGCCACAGAGTGAGTCCATGAGAGTTTTCTTTGCCACATAAACATAATTCCCATCATTTTATTGCAGTTGAATCCTTCTTTTATTTTTTAAACCTGTTCTGATTAACATTGGGAGTTTTCTGAGCTCTTAAAATAATTCTCAAAGTCTTTTCTTCATTCACAGATCAATACAAGAAGAGCCTGCGGAGGATTCATCTGTATTGTACAGCACAGTCCTCAAAAAACCAAGAGTATGAATACAACACGAGTCTGTGGTCTTTTAAACAATGTTTAAGCAGGTTAAACAAAAAGTTTTAAATAATAGGTTTGAGACAATAAACTGTATTAACTGTTGTTATGACATCCAGCCTTGGTCATTTCTCTTGAGTATCCTAAGACAGGATTAGATTGAAGATGTTATGAAGGAGCATCATTTTACAGCCAGTGCTGCTAGAACATCTTTTCACGTACATGTCTCTGTATACAGTATATCTTTCCCACAATCTGTCACTGATCTCCTGTTTTGTTTTTTACAGTTCATCAGTTGTTATTGTCAAACACTGTGAATATTCCTCTGCTCATTTTACTTCTGCTGTAACACCATCAAGTTAGTGTTTTAATTTCTCAATACACAACTTAGATGGTTTTTATTTACGGTGGTTCTGTGTGTATTCTAAGCCTGTGACTTTTTTATTGTTTAAATAACCTGATATTTTATTGAATAAAAGTATTCGGTTAATACATCGTTCCAACTGTCAACATGTTAATGTGAGGTGTTCAGTGTTCAAACTACGGTGGAACCAGGGGGGAACAAGCTCTCCTTAAAGAGATGTAAGCTCCCCTGAAACAATAAAAGTTTGTGGGCATCTCAAAAGTGATGGACGTCAATAAGTACTGGTCTTAATGCATCCCAGTGCATCTGCTTGGGAAAACATGAATACCTGCAACAAACTGGTGTTTGTATGGCAGGTTCATGAGCTTCACAGGCATCTGCACCAGCCTATACATAGACGTATACTGGTGGCTTTACAGCCTACATTTTATTGATTATCTCTGATCCCCACGGTCAATTTGGTCGTTGCGACAGTGCGAGCAACATCGCTGATGCTAGGTGGTGCCAAGCTAAAACAAAACGAATCCTATCTGTTGCCTCTTTATCTCAACAAAGTGAATGATGAGACTTGAACACTGACAAACAATGAGCTGATTTAATGTGTTTAAGTGTTTGTTAATGACTTTATTTGCTTGTCTTACCAACTGTCTGCTTTTTACAGTGGTGTCTTTTTGGTGTCTGGTGAACTGAGGACAAATTGCCACGCCTAGTGGGCAAAAAAGATATTCTATTATAGTCTACTGAGGACCTACGCTGGAAATCCAGAGTTCTCATGAGAGCACAATTTGAATTTGCGCAGTGAGTCACTCTGGCAATCAGTAATGATGCTCATTACCCATGCCGTTGGAGCCGAGCTGCACCAATCACATCGGTGTATCTGATATAGGCGGGCCAGAGGCGAGTTAAACAGATGACGACAATGCTGCGACGACGAAGTCCGGAATCAGTCAGTAAACATTGCAAGATGGCTACGGATGAACACCAGTTGTTTGAAATGGTTTTTGGCCGCTACAATGAACAAGTTAGACTTGGCTTTTCCTCTAAAAGAGGAACAGAAAACGGCGCTCAAATCTTTCCTTTGCAAGAGGGACATTTTTGCTGTTTTGCTGACCGGATACGGTAAGAGTCTAATCTACCAGTTAGCTCCACTGGTAGCTAAGCTCTGGATACGTCACCCCGTGTATTGTTCTGATTGGTCATAGTGTTATCCAATTGCGTGCAGTGATATTTTCAAATGCATGCTTAGTGCCGCCCCTCAAGTTGGGCCATTTTCATTACTCATCACCAAACCCTATATCTTTCTAGATTTGGGTCTGGATTTCCAGGCTACAGAGGACCTACATGAATTACCACAACATCATCACAATAATAATAATAGTACACTGGATTTATACAGTGCTTTTCAGGATACTCAAAGATGCTTCACAGAGAACAACAACAGCAATAAAATAAAGGAGATGAACTAATTCATTGGGAGGTAGAGAGGGAAATAATGCAGAAAGGTTGAAGTTGGCACCAGCAGACCTGAGAGTGCGGAAGTGTGCCGGTGGAGGAGCTCAGGAGATCTCCAGGTTGTGGAGAGCTTTGTAAGTAATGATGAGGAGTTTGAAGTGGATATGCTGGGGGATAGGGAGCCAGTGGAGGTTATGAAGGACGGGGGTGATGTGGTTACGGGCGCGGCAGTTTGTGAGAAGACGAGCAGCTGAGTTCTGGATATACTGTAGTTCCTTGAGAGAGATGGGTGGAGGCGGGCGATGTTCCTGAGATGGAAGAAGGTTGTGTTAGTGATGTGTTTGATATGTTGGTCAAAGAAGAGGGTTTGTTCAAAGATGACACCAAGGTTATGGACATGGAGGAAGGAGAGCGCAGTGCAACTGTCGATTGAGAGGAGGAAGTTATGGGTGGATTTGATTTTTGGGATTTGGGAATGATGATGATGACTTCTGATTTGTCACAGTCAAGTTTGACGACGTTGGTTTGCAGCCAGGATTTTATTTCAGTGATGCAGTTGGTGAGGGTAGAGTGAGTAGCAGGAGTGATGGCTTCGGTGGAGATGTGGAGCTGAATGTCGTCGGCAAAGCAGTGAAACTGAAGTCCATGACGGCGGATTATTTGACCAAGGGTGACAACGTACAGGATGAAGAGGAGGGGGCCTAGAATTGAACCTTGGGGAACACCTTGGCAGAGTGGAGCAGTGGGGGAATGCAATTGCAATTGTTTATGCTGATGAACTGAAATCTGTCCGAAAGGTAGGATTTGAGCCAGGAGAGTGCAGTGCCGGTGATGTTGAGAGCGGTTTTTAAGTGAAAGGAAACAGTGTAAAAAATGAGTCAACTGTTTTGCAGCTTATCTTTGCTCATCAAAGTGATGTACAGCAGCTCAAAATTGTGTAAACTTCTGGATGAAGACGGAGATATGCTTGTGTTAGGATTCACAGGACCACAGATTATTTGTCATTTGGTAAAATCTAATCTGGACATTTCAAGGCTTCCTTCTCTGCATGCTCTTTGTTCTCCAAACAAAGACAGCTATTTGACACCCATCTCCAGGAGGTCTCACCTCACACCTCAGTGAGACACAAGTCTCACAACTTGATTGGACAGGACTTTAACAGTGACATGTGACTCTGTGATGTCAGAGGCATCTGTAGAAGGTCTGCTCCCTTCAGACAAATCTCACTCTTACTCCGGAACAAACACCTCCCCTGACCTGAAGCCAGCTTTGATTTGTCTTTCTCTCTCTCTCTCTCTCTCTCTCTCTCTCTCTCTCTCTCTCTCTCTCTCTCTCTCACACACACACACACACACACACACACACAAAATGGCAGCTTCGACGCTGTGACAGCACTTTCACAGCACAAACTCAACATAAAACACTAAATGTAAAAATTGTTAAAAAGGTGGTTCTGCTTGGTCACTGCCACGTTGTTGTGATGTCAGGTTTGTTAATGTTGGTGAAATCGGGCTTGGTGGATCTTGCCAGTATTTTCATTCATTGAGCTTTTCCGTATCAGAGGTCTTTTTTATTTCAAAGTTCTAAGTACAATAGACTGCAGGGCATTTTTGAATTTTTTAAACCCTCAGTGTGACTAGCAGTATATTAAGTTATAGCAAAACTGACTGCACAAAGTCACAGAGAGTATGGGACAGTTTCAGGTTCAGGGGGAAGTCAGCGAGGCAGCCACCCTGGATAAATGAACTGTTACACCCAACAGTGGAAATGCACGGCGTGAGCTTAGACTGAGACTAAACAACAAAGCACAGGTGAGAAGAAGAGTTAAGGAAAGTGTCCCAATGTCATACCTCGTACTAACTTTATACACAGTGTACCCCAAAATACTTTTCATAGTGTGCTTTGTTTTGACCTCTGCTAGTGCACTAGCTGTAGGGATGTCAAGTCTGTTAGTTGGTCGGTCAGTAATGGCTCTCTCACTATCATTTCAGTTGGGGATTTACAAACTTTGTCTGCTCATGCATATTAATGATGTAAAGAGGAAGGAAGCCAGGTCTGTTTTTTAACAGCTTGATATCTATTTAACACAACTTTTCCAACCACAGAAGGCACACACACTGTCTTCACAGACCACATTGTTATTTTTAGAATAGAGAAATGTTTATTCTAACTTACTGACACACAGTATTTATCATGTATGTGAACTGATGTTACATACAGAGACGTGAGGAGCAGCCATGAGTTTAGCAGCAGCAGCGAGTGGATTTATTGTCTTCCTTTTCTCCGTACAAGGTACTGTACATCTACATTTACATTGTAAGGCAGTTAGCACACTTCAGAAAAACACAGGAGGGTGTTTTGTAGTTTATAAAAAGATTTGATGTTACGCAATTTGGTGCGATCCCATAAACACTAGACATTCACTTCTCTTTCTTTTAATAAGTTCTTACAGGACGACCAACACAGAGCTGTTTGTAACACCAGCAACATCTCTGCACACTGAAACATATAAACCTTATAAACTCAGGTATTGTGAACCATCCAAGACAGTAGAGCTGTGTGCAGATGGAAGTGATGACTGTGCATATAATAACAAAGACAAAATGCTCAAATGAATGTATTAAATAAAACTGACCCCTCTGTGGAACTTACTGCATCGTGTTGCTGTCCTTCGAGCTTAAAGTTTGTTTGCAGTGGAGCAAACTTAGAGGCTGTTCGCTCTCCCGTAGCATCATTAATACAGGAAATACAACAAGAGATGATATCATGTCTTTCATGTTGAAGAAAAGTACTTACCAGGAATTGCAAGGCGGATACAGAAAACTAATGGCTATCTTTATATTAACAATGGGTGAAATGTCTTCATGGTGTGAAAGGAGGTGCTTGTAGTAATGAAGTCACAGTAAATGATCACCTGACTCTGCAGCTCCCCTCAGCTATACAGTGTTTTAGCTTTATTCAGCTGATTGTTTTAGTTTGCCCAAAACAGTTTTAGTTCACTCTCACTGTATTTATCAGCTTTCAGTGGAAAAGCCCTTAAAATTGACTTTATACTGCCTGCCCAGCACCAAAACAAAGTCAGTCTTGGAGGCCACTTGCTATTGTTTGACGACAATAAAGCCTCTGGGCACAGCTAACCTGATTCCATTATCCACCAAGCCCACTTCAGTGGCGTAAATGATTTTTCCATCTGCATTCTGGAAAGAAGGCAATGAGCACCAATCAGAGGCAGACTAGGGTGGATCTGAGCAACGGGACTATGAAAGCTGCCCAGGTAAAAGTGCACAACTAGCAAACTATTGGCACACAGGACAAAAAATAAATTAAAAATTACAATACACAACAACAGTACGCACACACGCACACACAAACACACATAAAAAATGAAATGAAATAAAATGAAATAAAATGAAATAAAATTAAATAAAATTAAATTAAATGACATAAAAATAAATAAATATAGAATAGAATAGAAGTTTAATTGCCACGCAACCAGAGTCGGTGGTATTTGCTTTCGGCACATATATACAGGACACTGCTTCATAGTCACAACATCAACAAGTGCATACAGACATACAGTACAGGCCAAAAGTTTGGACACACCTTCTCATTCAATACGTTTTCTTTATTTTCATGACTATTTACATTGTAGATTCTCACTGAAGGCATCAAAACTATGAATGAACACATGTGGAGTTATGTACTTAACAAAAAAAGGTGAAATAACTGAAAACATGTTTTATATTCTACTTTCTTCAAAATAGCCACCCTTTGCTCTGATTACTGCTTTGCACACTCTTGGCATTCTCTCCATGAGCTTCAAGAGGTAGTCACCTGAAATGGTTTTCCAACAGTCTTGAAGGAGTTCCCAGAGGTGTTTAGCACTTGTTGGCCCCTTTGCCTTCACTCTGCGGTCCAGCTCACCCCAAACCATCTCGATTGGGTTCAGGTCCGCTGACTGTGGAGGCCAGGTCATCTGCCGCAGCACTCCATCACTCTCCTTCTTGGTCAAATAGCCCTTACACAGCCTGGAGGTGTGTTTGGGGTCATTGTCCTGTTGAAAAATAAATGATCGTCCAACTAAACGCAAAGCGGATGGGATGGCATGTCGCTGCAGGATGCTGTGGTAGCCATGCTGGTTCAGTGTGCCTTCAATTTTGAATAAATCCCCAACAGTGTCACCAGCAAAACACCCCCACACCATCACACCTCCTCCTCCATGCTTCACAGTGGGAACCAGGCATGTGGAATCCATCCGACACGGCGGTTGGAACCAAAGATCTCAAATTTGGACTCATCAGACCAAAGCACAGATTTCCACTGGTCTAATGTCCATTCCTTGTGTTTCTTGGCCCAAACAAATCTCTTCTGCTTGTTGCCTCTCCTTAGCAGTGGTTTCCTAGCAGCTATTTGACCATGAAGGCCTGATTCGCGCAGTCTCCTCTTAACAGTTGTTCTAGAGATGGGTCTGCTGCTAGAACTCTGTGTGGCATTCATCTGGTCTCTGATCTGAGCTGCTGTTAACTTGCCATTTCTGAGGCTGGTGACTCGGATGAACTTATCCTCAGAAGCAGAGGTGACTCTTGGTCTTCCTTTCCTGGGTCGGTCCTCATGTGTGCCAGTTTCGTTGTAGCGCTTGATGGTTTTTGCGACTCCACTTGGGGACACATTTAAAGGTTTTGCAATTTTCCAGACTGACTGACCTTCATTTCTTAAAGTCATGATGGCCACTCGTTTTTCTTTAGTTAGCTGATTGGTTCTTACCATAATATGAATTTTAACAGTTGTCCAATAGGGCTGTCGGCTGTGTATTAACCTGACTTCTGCACAGCACAACTGATGGTCCCAACCCCATTGATAAAGCAAGAAATTCCACTAATTAACCCTGATAAGGCACACCTGTGAAGTGGAAACCATTTCAGGTGACTACCTCTTGAAGCTCATGGAGAGAATGCCAAGAGTGTGCAAAGCAGTAATCAGAGCAAAGGGTGGCTATTTTGAAGAAAGTAGAATATAAAACATGTTTTCAGTTATTTCACCTTTTTTTGTTAAGTACATAACTCCACATGTGTTCATTCATAGTTTTGATGCCTTCAGTGAGAATCTACAATGTAAATAGTCATGAAAATAAAGAAAATGCATTGAATGAGAAGGTGTGTCCAAACTTTTGGCCTGTACTGTACATGAATAAAGTGCAGACAGACATCCAAAGAGCATATTGTGGAAAACAATAGCCCTGTAGCCAAAACCCCCACAAGGTAACACACCTGCAACCAAAAACCCACATAACAAAAAACACAACAACAGCACAACACAGTCAACAACTACAACAAGTCCATACGCATGCTAACAGAGGGAGTTGAGTGTTTGTATTGCTGTGGGGAAAAAGCTGTTTTTAAAGCGGGTGGATTTTGTGTCAAGTGACCTGAGAGGCCTACCAGAAGGGAGGGTCTGGAAAAGGTGGTTTGCTGGATGAGAGGGGTCTGAGATGATTTTATTTGCCCGTGTAGAAACACGCTGATTGAATATGGATTCAACTGAGGGGAAGGCAGAACTGGTGATCTTAGAGGCCTTGGACACGATGCGTTGTAATTTCATCTTTGAGTGACTGCCCGTGTTACCATACCAGACTGTGATGGAGGAGGTGATGACACTTTGGATGATGGCTGTGTAGAAGTGGACCAGGAGATGTTTTATTGACTGAACTTCTTTAGTTGTCTGAGGAAGTATAGTCTCTGATGTCCTTTGTTGATTATGAGATCAGTGTTTGTGTGCCATTTTAGGTTATTGCAGATATGAGTGCCTGAGAACTTGAAGGAGTCCGTTGAGGTAATTGGCTGGGAGTGGATATGGACCGGGGGGTTTGGGATTTTGTTTGTGTCTGAAGTCAATGATTATTTCCATAGTCTTTGCTGTGTTGAGCAGCAGGTTGTTCTCTGCACACCATTTGACTGTGCTGTCCACGGTTTGACGGTGGGGTGATTCATTGTTGCTTGAGATGAGGCCAATTATTGTTGTGTCGTCCGCGTATTTAAAGACCTTGACTGAGCTGGAGTGAGATGTGAGGTTGTTGGTGTACAGACCGAAGAGCTATGGTGAAAGTACACAACCTTGAGGGGCCCCCATGTTGATAACCAGGGGGCTGGATATTTTATTGCCGATTTTGACTCTCTCTTCTCCGCTCAGTAAAAAGTGTAGGATCCATTGGCACATGGCAGGGTGAATGTTCATTCCTACTAGTTTATTGTGAAGTATGAGTGGGTGAATGGTATTAAAGGCTGAGCTGGATTCGATGAACAGAATGCGTGTATATGTATTGTGTGATTCCAGATGGTGGAGAGTATAATGATGTGCTAGGCTGATGGCATCTTCAGCTGACCGGTTAGTGCTGTATGCAAACTGGAGAGGGTCCTTGATGGGTGCGGTGTGGGATTTTAGATAGGCCAAAACCAGGTGCTGAAATACTTTCATGGCTACTGAAGTGAGTGCAACAGGTCTGAAGTCATTCAGACAGCTCGCCTTAGAGGACTTGGGCACAGGGCTGATGATGGATGATTTGAAGCTGTGGTAACAATGATAGTCAAAGGGGTTGTTTCTGGCCTTGTACAGTTGCTGACCCCAATTCTAGTGCAACAACAGGAACTTTAACCCTCAGTGGTTTACTCTCATAAACACTGAACAGGCTGCCTGGAACTTTGCCTGTTGGTACTTACAATCTGAACTGTGAATTTACCAGTCAAACATATCTGATACAGATATACAGCTATAATTTACATTTCCACCTTTAAAACAGACGTGTGCATCAGCCAAGGTTAATCTGAGCAGCTTTTTTTATTCAAATAAACACAAGAAGTTTGTGCTCTAGAAAAGGATCAGCAATCAGTGAATAACATCCTAAGCCCTATGATAAGCTATTATGGCAAGGCTTAACTATACACACCAGTGAGCAGTGATAACTAACATGTCTTTGGGGTCATCAGGTGGGAACCTCCTTTCACTAGTGTTTCGTCTAGTTGGTCCCACGACACCTCCAGGAGGCTAGACAGTGATCTCTGGCGTCCCAGAGACACTCCCCTAATGCCAGGTCTCACTGCTCCCCGCACCCACCCAACAACCTCCTTTACCTTACTTACACATGGCTTTCTCAGCCCAAACAGCACCGCCACCTTCAACCAAACCCAGGCTCCGTTCATGCGAGCTCCAGGTAGAAGCAGTGCTGATACTACCTTTCCTAGCACATTCACCATACTCTATTTCGCACGCTACTTAGCATAGCTCTAATATAAGCTAAAGTTAAAGGAGATAAATAAACTCACAGGATCAGCAAACACAGTCACCTTGCAGCATGGTCTCAAACAAAAGGGATTCAAATAGGCCACTCCCACACTTAAATAACCTTCCTCACCCTGGATTTCCTCCTTACTTACACATGGCTTTCTCAGCCCAAACAGCACTGCCACCTTCAACCAAACCCAGGCTCTGTACATGCAAGCTACAGGTAGAAGCAGTGCTGATACTACAGTACCTTTCCTAGCGTATTCACCATACTCTATTTCACACGCTACATAGCATGACTACAATATAAGCCAAAGTTAAAGGAGATAAATAAACTCACAGGATCAGCAAACACAGTCACCTTGCAGCATGGTCTCAAACAAAAGGGATTCAAATAGGCCACTACCACACTTAAATAACCTTCCTCTTCCTGGATTTACTCCTGAGAGAAAGTGGATCTCTCCACCTGATCTCAGGGAGTTATGTACCCTGCTTAGTAGTTCCGCCTGCTGGCCCCCATCTGACATTATTTCTTCTGGTTGGCTCTGGCTGCTTCATCTGACATTTCCCTCACTGTCTTCCTCAAACTCTCTTCCCGCACTCCGAGTTCCCCCAGGAGCGAGACAGCTGATCTTGCTATGAATCCCCTACACCCCACTTCCACTGGACAAATCCTAGTCTTCCATCCTCACTGCTCAGCTTCTGCTCCTAAGTCTGCATATCTAAGCTTTTTTCTTTCATAGGCTTCTTCCACTGAGTCTTCCCAAGGAACTGTCAGCTCAATGAAATAAACTAACCGTTGACTCAATGACCACAACACCATGTCAGGCCTCTGCTTGGTACAAACTATTTTCTGGGGAACAACAAACTTTCCCCCTAAATCTACTTGCATTTCCCAATCACAAGCACCTTCTAGGCAGCCACACCCTTGCCTCCTCACTAACTTATCCCTTCTGTATTTCTCTCCCTCACGGACAAACTGAATTGCTAAACTCTTATTCTTAACACCTTCTGAATTCACCTATCTTCGTTACCCTTCGATTCCTGCAGCTAAACATTTCAACAGCTGGTTATGTCGGCATGTATATCGGCCTTGTGACAAGCTAACTTTACAGCCTGACAAAATATGTTTTAAGGTTGCGGTACCTGAACACAATGGGCATGATGGGTCCTCATTTACCCACAGTTTTAGGTTCTGGGGGGTTGGTAACACATCGTATGTAGCCCCTACCAGGAATCTAATACGGTTCTCCTCCATACTCCACAGGTCCCTCCAACTAAGCTTCCTCTTCGCTACACTTTCCCAATTCAACCACTGTCCCTGTTTAGCCTGGGCCACTACCTTTGCACCCCTTACTATCTCCTCCTGTCTACGTATCTGTTCCACAACCAGCTTTCTTTTATCTTTGAGACCTGCTGTATTCCATACCGGTTTGCCTGAGCTAAGCCCCAGGCCTCCCTGGCCAAACTGAACATTACCTACAATCTCTGCATGCCTAAGAGCTGCCTCTGCCTCCTGAACTGCCGATCTTGGGTACCACTTCCTCCCCCTGGTTGGATTTGGAATCACACTCCTAACTACCACGTTAGGAGTTTAAACGTACCAAGGTCAGGACAGAGCTCTTGTTATCTGGGAGTAAGGACTCCCAGATAACAAGAGCTCTGTCCTGACCTTGGTACATTTAAATTCCTCTGTTAAACTACATACTGGCAGCTGAAGTATCCCTTTTCCATACAATGCAACACTACTTAGGCACCTAGGAGCGCCCAGCTACTTCCTATTATAGGAGCTAAGCGACCTTTCAATTCTCTCCACAACAGATACTGGAATTTCATAAATTGACAATGGCCACATTAACCTAGGATATAGCCTAAATTGCAAACACCACAACTTCAACTTTCCTGGAAGTTCTGATTTATCTATTCCATCCAATCCTCCAGCCACATCTTTTCTAAATTTCACCACTTGTTCCTTATCATTCAACTCTACATTGTACCATCTACCTAAGCTCTTTACTGAGTTTTCCCTAATTGTTGGGATGTCCTCATCATCGATGACAAACTTCCTATCAAGTAACTTCCCTCTACATATCGAGATGCTTCTAGATTTACTAGGCTTGATTTTCATGCTGGCCCACTTGAGGTTCTTATTTACCTTCTCTAGTAGCCTCTTTGTACATGGCATTGTTGTTGTCACCAGTGTCATGTTATCCATGTAAGCCCTAACTGGTGGAAGATGCAACCCGTTCTGCCGTCTCTCTCCACCTACCACCCACTTAGAAGCCCTGATGATTACTTCCATCGCCATAGAAAATGCTAATGGAGAAATTGTACACCCTGCCATGATGCCTATTTCTAGCCTCTGCCAACCTGTTGTGAAGCCTGCCGTACTTAGACACAACCTAATATCCTGAAAGTATGCTTTCACTAAGTTAACAACTACCTGTGGCAAACTGAAATAGTCAAACACACTCCAAATGAGGCTGTGCGGTACTGAACCAAACGCATTTGCAAGATCTAAAAATATTACATGCAGGTTCCTTTTTTTAATCTTCGCTGCCTGAATCTGTTGCCACATCATGCTAGTATGCTCTAAACACCCTGAAAAACCTGGTATTCCTGCCTTCTGCACCATGGTATCTATTAAGCTATTCCTTTCTAAGTAGCTAGCTAATCTCTGCGCAACTACACTAAAGAAAATCTTCCCCTCCACATTCAAGAGAGAACTGAACTCATCCGGAACTGGCTAAGGTCCACAGATTCCTTCTCCTTAGGAATGAGGACACCCCTGCCCTACACCGTGCTCTTGGTATAATTTGTTTTTCCCAAACTATTCTTAGCTGTTTCCATAAAAATTTAAGGATATCAGGCGCACTTTTATAAACCCAGTAGGGGACTCCATTAGGCCCTGGGGCCGAAGAAGCCTTTGCACGCCTGACCACCCCCTGAACTTCCTTCCACCTAGGTGGTCTGACATCCATCTCATGCTCTATCCCTCCTCATGGAGGGATATCGGGTGGGAAACCTACTATCCTATTCTTCTCTAAATCTGAATATGTGTTTCTCAAATATTCTTCAACCTCTAGCCTTTCTGCTTTAAGCTGCCCTCCCTTTTCCTGGCTGATCAATCCTTTAACAAACTTAAAAGGGTCCCTGAAAAAAACCTGCCCTAGCATATTCCTTCTTCCTCCTCTTTTTCCTGAGATGCTCTGCCCTTCTAAGAACTGCTAGCCTGCTTCTCAGCTCCTCTTGCAACACCTTAATTGCCTCCCTTTCTTCTTCTGTAGCCTTTTTCCACTGCTTTCCTGACTGTCTCCTTTCCTTGACTAACTTCTCTATTTCTCTTTGCCGCCTAGACTTGCCTGACTGTACCCTCTCACTCCTCTTTCTCTCATGCACCCCAAACCTCTCTACACCATATGAATAAATTATATCTCCCATCTTTTCTAACCTTTCTATTGCATTTCCTCTAAGCCTACTCAAGATTACTGACAAATCTCTATTAACTATCTCCATTCTTTACTGTCATTTGCCCTAGGCCATCTAACTCTAACCTTTTGCTCCAAGGTTCTTTCTCTGACTGGCATACTGGCCTCAGTGTCACCTGCATCCTCTCTTACTACCCCCTCCTCTTCAGTGGCAGCGTTACTGATATCCTGCGAACTGTGGTTTTCTACCTGCCGCTGGACTTCATCCGACTGACTCGACTGACTTCTTAGGAAGTACTGATCAATGCGGCTACTCTGCCCTTTCTTTGCCACACACTTCTTCTTTCCCTGATGAGTTCTGAGGCCTTTCACTGATGTTACTTTCTGCCAGCCGCAAGGACAAACCTGAAGCATTTTGTTCTCAACTGTGCTACTTTTATTCTCTACAGATGCGCTCGCCTTGCCCTGAGTGCTGCTAATTCTAGCCCTGGTCCATGCCCCTATCCTTCACTGAGTCACAGATCCAAGTCATAGTCGTGTCCTTTCCAATGTCTGTTACCGTGTAATCCACCTGTGACTCATCTTCCACCCCTGCTCTCGCTGAAACAAACATAAATAAACATCAGTAGTTGTGGCTCTATCTTTCTGCTGTTTCTCTGCATTTCTCTGCATTATAAATAATCATGTAAAACTGAATGATTTGCACATTTCTCCACACCTCTGTTCACTTTGGCATAACCTGAAATAACCATAAAAAGGGACAGACATTAAAAAGTCCTGAAAAAGAAGTAAACATATCAGAAACATGTGATGCAGAATAAGTCTTCAGTTTGAAATGGCAGTAAAACAGTCAAAGTTTAGTCTGTAACATTTTGTAAAGTTTGTTTACACGCCCCCAGCCAACACCAAAAACAAGCTGGAACTATAAGTTAATCTTTGTCTCACACTGACTTAAAGTGTGATGGCATGAGAGCAGACGTGAGTTAAATAAAGTGTCACTCGCTGAAGCTCCTTCAGTACAAATGAAAGTCTGTCTCCTGATGTTCTGAGTCTGATTGTGGTTCCTGATGTGCTCTGTGTTACAGTGATACAGGGTCAGAATGGCTGGAGAGTGACTTACAGTCCTACTGAGATCTGTGCTGTAAAAGGATCAACAGTGGAAATACACTGCAGCTACACATACCCATCCAGAATATATGGCCGTCACGCTACAGTTGACAAAACATTCTGGTTTGCCAACATGTATCCATATGATCCTGTAGATCTGAAAACAGACCGACGGTATTCAGGTCGTGTGCAGTTTGACTGTGATAAGATTAGGAACTACTGCACTCTGAGAATCACAGACCTGAGAGAGAGCGACTCAGCTGTGTACAAGTTCAGGTTCACAACAAACCAACCCAATGCTTATACTGGTTCACCTGGAGTCACTTTGTCTGTCACAGGTAACATTTTCATTCATATGTTAAAGCTATCGTGCGTAACTTCTACAGGTCCATAAATGTCCGTTTCACCCAAGCCAGTACTAGAGGAGATGACACAATGCTGATTAAGCCGATCGGCTCCTCTAACATCTCGCGGTAGTTTTCAACATATATCATTTTTAGTATGCGTGTAGACTGGCGACATTCCCGCGCTGGCACACAGGAAATGCTTCCTCACAACAAGAAGGGAGGAGGAGGAAGAGTGGAGAGTGTCATAGCAAGAGGTAGAGTGCAGGTAGAAAGAGAAAGCAACATGGCAGAGAAGCGGCCGAGACACGGTTCAGAAGTGGATCCTACCACAAAGGCGAGTGTTACTCTGTGTACATGGAAGTGCCGCCGGCTTATTAGTTGTAAAAACGCATTATCCGCTGGGAGGCGACAGAAGTTACACACTATAGCTTTAATTATTTACAAATGTTCAACATCTAGAAAAGAATAATATAGATGTGTTTATTTGCATGTGTGTGTGTGTTGACAGTTTTGTCTAAAATAACATTCCTGTTCCCTCTTCACAAATCCAGGTCTCCAGGTGAGCAGATCAGATAATTGGCTTTACTGTCAAAGCAGTTGTGTACCTGATCTCCCTTCCTTCATCTGGTACAAAAACGGACAGAAAATTCAGACAGAAGCATCTTATTATTATTATTTAGGCAACTATAATCAAGAAGACAGCTATTATTGTGCTGTAAAGGGATACGAGGAGTTCCCCTCTCCTCCAACATGTGAGTTTACTCCACATATATCTATGAACATAACACCATCTAGTGGAGCTGTGTTATTCATGTTTCCTTAATATGGAGATCCCACTTGTGACTCCTCAATGACTGCACTTTAAAAATGATGAGAAGATGATTTTATCTTTCAGGTGCCGATGGTCAAACCTGCAACAGAGTGACGTACACTGACAGAAACATCTGTGCCTCCAAAGGCTCATCAGTGGACATTTCTTGCACTTACAGCAGTTACAAGAATCATGTTGAATCCAAATTCTGGTTCAGTCCTGAACGTAAAGATCAGTGGCAGAATCCCTCACAGCCTGAGGACCTTAGTAAAGACTCCCAGTTTGCAGGTCGTGTTCAGGTCATTGACACAGAGAGAGGACGCTCCACCCTGAGAATCACTGACCTGAGAGAGAGCGACTCAGCTGAGTATCACTTCAAATTCACAACACCAAGCTTTGAATGGAGGAGTAGTTTACCTGGTACAACTCTGACTGTCACAGGTAAACACAGACTGATGTAAATACACCAACACGGTACATTTAAAAACACTCAACATGTGGATAAGGATCAATGTGTTTGTGTAATTACTGTTGCATAAATAAACAGATACAAATGCTCTCTACCTCTTATAGGAATTAATACTGTTGTGTTGATGTGTATGATATGTACATCCATCATCTGTTTTTTAGACACAGTGATAATATTGTTTCTTGTTCTCATATCCAGCTCTCCAGGTGCAGGTGACCAGAATAAGAGCTGGGCAGTCTGTTACTGAGGCAGAGCTGAAGTGTCACAGCAGCTGCAGTCCAGCTGGTCGTCTTTCCTACGTCTGGTTCAAGAATAAAGTGAAAATTACTGGAGTGGAGACGTCTTCTTATAAAGCCTGGTTATATCTTAGTGACAACGTCTCCTGTGCTTCAAGAGCACTCGAGGAGTTCCCCTCTCCTTCAGTGTGTAAGTTTAATCCACTGTGTCAGGACAAACCTCAATGGAGTCTTTTAAATCTTAGATACAGCAGTATTATTTAGAGAAACAAAAAGTTAAATGACTACTAGCAGAAGCAATATTCAGATACATGCTGTTATGTAACATTTTTAAATTCATAATTTTTGTGATGCAGTGATATAAGAAATATAATATGTCATTTCTGTCCAAGACACTGTAGTTTCGTATTTTTTGTTAGTTTTTATTTTTAATTTCAGTTTTCAATTTGATTTAGTTTAAGGAAGTGATCAACCAATAACAATAATGAAACAAACATTAACTTCTGCTAACAACTAGATCTTGACTGAGAGGACTGTCAGGACTGACTCAGCAAACAGAACCTGTATATAAAGAGAAGAATATGTAAAAATAGTCATTTGTCTGTGATAATGTCTTCTGTCATCTTTTGAAGTTATTCATGTTCATTTCTCCTCCAGATGCTCCAAAGCTTCCCTCTGTGTCAGTGAGTCCCTCTGCTGAGATAGTGGAGGGCAGTTCAGTGACTCTGACCTGTAGCAGTGATGCTAACCCAGCAGCTAAATACACCTGGTACAAGTGGTATGTTAACCTTCACCCTCCCAGTGAAGAACCACAGCTCGTCTTCAGCTCCATCCAGTCCTCTGACTCTGGACAGTATTACTGCACAGCAGAGAACGAGCTGGGGAGGAGGAGGTCTAATGACTTCACCATGGATGTGAAATGTGAGTGAAAAAGCTTATTTGAATATAACATACAGCTTAAATCTGTCCAGTGTTTGCTGATGATACCTACTCTCTTCAGCTCTACATTAATTTTCACTTTCATTATCATATAGCTTGAGCTTGATGTAGGTGCAGAAATTTGCAGTTGCCTCTCTGTCAGCTCTGCTGCGTTTGTGCAAAGTTTAGGCTCTTAGTGGTGCTTTTTGTGGCTGGCTTTGGATGGTTGTGTCGTGTGGCTGCGAGTCACTCATCGGGATGAGGACATCAGCTTACCAGTCTGTAAACTGTCCTGCTGCTGACTTCTGCCAGTTACTGTAGCTAAGTCAAAGTTCAGTAAACATCTAGTAAGAGGAATGGGCCCCAGCTGCTCGCCACTGTACAGGCGTTGGAAAAGCAATCTGGACGACCTCCGTGCCATATTATTTTCCAACAGGAGTTCATGAACTGTAAGGTTCCTTATTTCACTGAAACTTGGCTGAATCCTGGACAGCGCCATTCAACCAGGAGGCTCTTTTTCAATATGCTGATCTGACAAAGTAGAGGACTCTGGTGAGAGAAGGAGAGTAGGTGTGTGCTTTACAGTGAATAAGGACTGGTGTGTCAGCGGGAATGTGAGGTGCTGTCCTGTTCCTGCTGTGGATCACTGCTCGGGAGAAGCAACCATACAGCCATCTTGGAGCCATTTGGAAACATGGACAATAACAAAGCAGCAGCTAACAATGTAAAAAGACCTTTAAAAGGGACTAAATTAAAGTGCACAAGTTAAAGGAGCTGATGGGATCACATTTCACTGGAGTTGTATCTCCATGTGACAAATAAATGATTGATTGATGGATTAGTTCCACATTCACAGTCTGCTGTCATTAACTGAGCAGCTCCAGAAGATTTTAGGTGTTTTATGCAGTTTTGGGACTCAACAGTCACACATCCATTTGTCAGAGCACCTTCAAAGTCTAAAATACCGTATGTTCTTTTGTGGTAACACACCTTTAACCTTGAAAAACCTCTGTTGAAATCTCTCCTCCAGATGCTCCAAGAGTTCCCTCTGTGTCAGTGAATCCCTCTGGTAAAATCATGGAGGGCAGTTCAGTGACTCTGACCTGCAGCAGTGATGCTAACCCAGCAGCTAAAAAGACCTGGTACATGGAAAACCAAAAAGTGCTTCAAGAATCAGACGGTGTATATCAGTTCATGTCCATCAGCTCTGAAGACAGAGGGAAGTACTACTGCACATCTGAGAATCAACATGGACGGATTAACTCTTCATCCATTTTTATAGATGTCCAGTGTAAGTAAAAAGCATGAATACTTATTATGTTTTACAATGAGTCAAATGATGGATTCAAAAAATGTTGTTGTGAAACTTGGCACAAGCTTGAACCCGAGCGCAACTTCGCAGTCGGCAGTAACACAATCCTGGCACAGTGCTGCAACATGGAAGAGGTTCATTACATTATGAGTAGGAGGAAGACTGAATCAACAACAAGCCTGAGTAAAATCCAAACACGAGTACTTCTTATTGTCTTCTTCACTGTAGCTAGAGGCCACTAAGTTTCTTCACAGATACAGGACGTAAGTTTCATGTACAGGTCTGTTAGAGGTCACTGTAGCCTGACAGCTAGCTTTGTAGAGGGGACAACAGCCTGTCTCAGGACTTCTAAAGTAGGTGGATAACACAGTAACCACCTTCTGGCTTTGGCAGTCCATACTTAAAAACTGG
Organism: Epinephelus fuscoguttatus; assembly: GCF_011397635.1. Lineage (NCBI taxonomy): Eukaryota > Metazoa > Chordata > Actinopteri > Perciformes > Serranidae > Epinephelus > Epinephelus fuscoguttatus. The sequence goes on from NC_064754.1 coordinate 5,547,145, forward strand.
TGTGTAAACAAAGATTGATAAGTTGTCTCTCATTTCTCCTCCAGATGCTCCAAAGCTTCCCTCTGTGTCAGTGAGTCCCTCTGCTGAGATAGTGGAGGGCAGTTCAGTGACTCTGACCTGTAGCAGTGATGCTAACCCAGCAGCTAACTACACCTGGTACAAGAAGACCATAAACCCCAGATGTCTCAGTGAAGGATCACAGCTCGTCTTCAGCTCCATCCAGTCCTCTGACTCTGGACAGTATTACTGCACAGCAGAGAACGAGCTGGGGAGGAGGACGTCTAATGACTTCACCATGGATGTGAAATGTGAGTGAAAAAGCTTATTTGAATATAACATACAGCTTAAATCTGTCCAGTGTTTGCTGATGATACCTACTCTCTTCAGCTCTACATTTTCACTTTCATTATCATATAGCTTGAGCTTGATGTAGGCGCAGAAATTTGCAGTTGCCTCTCTGTCAGCTCTGCTGCGTTTGTGCAAAGTTTAGGCTCTTATGTCTACTTTGCAAGTGTTACGCCAGGGCCACACTGCCAACGAAGTGTTGCGAAGTGCAGCGCACCGAAATTCTTGCGTGAGCCCGTTCATATCAGACGTGCATTTCTCCATGCCGGTCGACAAGCGCTTCTGCTCCCAACTGTTGTCTCCGTCACATTTGGGGCTGTTTTTCCATCATGGGTATCTCTCTCTGTTTGCATGTTTGTACCCCCGCCCACTCTGTCTGTCTCTCTGTCTGTCTTTGTTGTGTGTTTGTGTGTGTGTGTGTGTGTGTGTGTGTGTGTGTGTGTGTGTTCATCTCTCGCGCTCTGTATCACTGACTAATATGTATATAAACACGCACATATATACACCGCATTTGTCAAACCGGGTGTTTTATTTTGAAATTTGTTTTATTCTGAAAATTGACCGGATGCTGTTGTTGTTCCTTTGTTTGACTTCCTGCCCAGCTTGACGTATTCACTCACGGCTCGCGCAGAAAATAGACCAGGCGCCGAAATGTTCACTGCATGGCCGGCCGCGGAGCTGCCGCGGTGCGGATGACACAATCGGTTAACATGGGCGACAGTGCTTTGAGGGTATTTGTAGCGCTTCCGCAGACAGTGTGGCCCTGGCGTTAGTGGTGCTTTTTGTGGCCGGCTTTGGATGGTGGTGTCGTGTGGCTGCGAGTCACTCATCGGGATGAGAAAAGCTACTCATCAGTCTGTAAACTGTCCTGCTGCTGACTTCTGCCAGTTACTGTAGCTCAGTCAAAGTTCAGTAAACATCTAGGAAAAAGTAAGAGGAATGGGCCCCAGCTGCTCGCCACTGTACAGGCGTTGGAAAAGCAATCTGGACGACCTCCGTGCCATATTATTTTCCAACAAGATTTCATGAACTGTAAGGTTCCTTATTTCACTGAAACTTGGCTGAATCCTGGACAGCGCCATTCAACCAGGAGGCTCTTTTTCAATATGCTGATCTGACAAAGTAGAGGACTCTGGTGAGAGAAGGAGAGTAGGTGTGTGCTTTACAGTGAATAAGGACTGGTGTGTCAGCGGGAATGTGAGGTGCTGTCCTGTTCCTGCTGTGGATCACTGCTCGGGAGAAGCAACCATACAGCCATCTTGGAACCATTTGGAAACATGGACAATAACAAAGCAGCAGCTAACAATGTAAAAAGACCTTTAAAAGGGACTAAATTAAAGTGCACAAGTTAAAGGAGCTGATGGGATCACATTTCACTGGAGTTGTATCTCGTATAACTCCATGTGACAAATAAATGATCGATTGATGGATTAGTTCCACATTCACAGTCTGCTGTCATTAACTGAGCAGCTCCAGAAGATTTTAATTGTCAGAGCACCTTCAAAGTCTAAAATACCATATGTTCTTTTGTGGTAACACACCTTTAACCTTGAAAAACCTCTGTTGAAATCTCTCCTCCAGATGCTCCAAGAGTTCCCTCTGTGTCAGTGAATCCCTCTGGTAAAATCATGGAGGGCAGTTCAGTGACTCTGACCTGCAGCAGTGATGCTAACCCAGCAGCTAAAAAGACCTGGTACATGGAAAACCAAAAAGTGCTTCAAGGATCAGACGGTGTATATCAGTTCATGTCCATCAGCTCTGAAGACAGAGGGAAGTACTACTGCACATCTGAGAATCAACATGGACGGATTAACTCTTCATCCATTTTTATAGATGTCCAGTGTAAGTAAAAAGCATGAATACTTATGTAGCCCGTCTACCCTCAATATATGTAGATGGAGCCCTGAGTTCTTTACTTCACTTAACTTTAGTGGGTTAACTCTGACTAACTCAGTAGTATTTATCCTGGGTCCTTTAACAACCTTAGAGCTACTGGATATAACCAGATATTAGTGACCTCTTTATATGAAAATAGTTAAGTGTAATGACCCTTTATCAAATATTCACAGGCACAACAGTTAAATATATGCAAGATATTAGGACCTCAAACCTCTTAAAGTTAGAAAACACCCTCAGAAATCAATTTCCCAATTAAAAGTATGATTTTACTTGAATAATAAGGTATAATAAATATCACAACTTAAAGTTAGTGTGCTCTTTTGTTTTTCACATGTCCACAGCTTATATCAGTTTTCTTTCAAACCATACAATATATTGTCCCTTTTTATAGGTTTTAGTGTCCAAACAAAGTTTCAACAGTAATCAAACACTGTGCACACACCAATTATCACTATACTAAGCCGACAAAATAATAATATTTAACAAAATAAAATCGTTGCAGGCCTGTATCGCTGCTTGTGTTCGTTGAGACCAAAAACTCAGCGGTCAGTTCACTTTCAGTGGAGCAGAAAATAAATTAGCTGTAGGTACCTTTTTCCAGGAGCTATGTGGTCATCCAGAGAAGCTAACAATTCACAGCCGTCTGTCCAGGAAGCAGGAAACAGCGGGAGGACACACTCACGGAGTTTGGGTGGATATCCAACGTTGCCAGAGGAACTCTGAGCCTCCTCGACGGCTCAGAGCGCTATCTGGTGAATGTCCGTCGTCTCCTGGTTGGAAACTGTCCACGAAGCTAGGGTGTCGGGCTGGGTTAGCTCAGTTAGCTTAGCCTGCCGTCTCTCCACCTTACACACACATGCTCACTTGGCTAAGGAGCGACGTAACAGGTCACACTGGCTACGGTTACATGATGGCTTCTCATTCGGAATGAAATAAATCTGAATGAAATCATTCGGAATTAAAGTGTTTCCAGGTAGTTTACATGGGAAATATTCATTCTGAATGAGGGTTTACATGGGAGATCAGTTCAATCGCCTTTATTCAGGTCTGCGCAAGGTTTGGGGCAGGGAAGGTTTCTGATTGGATAGGGGGCGGGGCGGATGTTACATGTTTACGTTTACCGGAAGAAAACACTGTAGTCCTCGCTCCGGATAACAAGATGCTTGACGACGCCGTTATTAGTGCCTTTTTCGGGCGTGTTTTGCTTATATATTCTTAAAGCAGCAGTGCGACAACAACCTTGTTCTGCTAATGCTTCATCTGTTGAGCAGGAGAAGGGAGGTAGAAGACCGTGCTGTGGCGAATGGAAACCTGTGAGTGCAACGAGTCCGACTGCTCTATCTCAGCCCGTTGCTATGCGCGCTATATACGTCATCGCGCCAGAACGGCAAGGAAACGAGCATGCGCAGAAAGACCGGAATGAACTTAAAGAGGAATGAGTGTATACATGCACACAAAATTCTTTCATTCGGAATGACAATCGGAATAAACCACCCCCTTTAATCGGATTTAATTTTCAATTGGAATGACCATTTTTCAATCGGAATGACCGTTTACATGACCACTTTTAATCGGAATGGCCGTTCATTACGATTAAAAGTGGAATTAAACTGTCCATGTAAACGTACTGACTGTTGCAAAACGTCGGGCAGATGTTCTCAGTAACTCTCAATATAATGTCCTTTTACAGATTATCCTGTTGAAAATCTAAGACACCTACTATACAAACTGTTTTCTTCACAACTTCAGACGTCCACTCACAAATTTACCGCATTCGCCCCTTAACTTCCCGTCCCCTCCCTCTCACCTTTCTCTCACCCGGATGCACCCCATAGCCAACCTTTCAAAATAAAAAACAACTCATGTGAAAAGAAAGCATTTCTTTAGAAAGGGTACCATAGAAATAAACAGCTTTTTATCAAATTAAATGAAATAAAACACATATAGCAATTTAAATATTTTAAGCATTTTTACCATTTTTAACACCTGAACTTGAGATTTTACCAAACAATGAAATATATGTATTTCATCCTTTTTAACCTTTTATCAAATCCTATTTATTCATGTATTTATCACCAACTATTTACCATATTTATGCACATTTTTACCCGGGCTACGCTTATTATGTTTTACAATGAGTCAAATGATGGATTCAAAAAATGTCGTTGTGAAACTGAGCACAAGCTTGAACCCGAGCGCAACTTCACAGTCAGCAGTAACACAATCCTGGCACAGTGCTGCAACATGGAAGAGGTTCATTACATTATGAGTAGGAGGAAGACTGAATCAGCAACAAGCCTGAGTAAAATCCAAACACCAGTACTTCTTATTGTCTTCTTTGTTGAATTTAGGTCTCAGGGAAATGTCTGTCTGTGTCAGATGCCTTATTATGTTAGATACTTTAGCTATTCAAGCAGGTGTGCTCCATCAGTCACGTCTGATAAGCTTCACCACAAGTACAAATACTGTGACACTGAAATTATATACAAGCAGAAGAATGGAAAACTACCTAAGTAATAGGAATATACAGTAATCCCCTGATGGAAGTAAGGTTTGAACAGCTTCCATTTAGGATTCATCCTGACGGTGGCCACTGTGCAGTATCTTAAATGGTTTCACTGTAGCTAGAGGCCACTAAGTTTCTTCACGGATACAGGACGTAAGTTTCATGTACAGGTCTGTTAGAGGTCACTGTAGCCTGACAGCTAGCTTTGTAGAGGGGACAACAGCCTGTCTCAGGACTTCTAAAGTAGGTGGATAACACAGTAACCACCTTCTGGCTTTGGCAGTCCATACTTAAAAACTGGTGTGTAAACAAAGATTGATAAGTTGTCTCTCATTTCTCCTCCAGATGCTCCAAAGCTTCCCTCTGTGTCAGTGAGTCCCTCTGCTGAGATAGTGGAGGGCAGTTCAGTGACTCTGACCTGTAGCAGTGATGCTAACCCAGCAGCTAAATACACCTGGTACAAGGAGGATGAAGACTCACCAAAAGCATCAGGACAGATCTTCACCATCACTGACATCAGAGCTGAACACAGTGGGAATTATTACTGTGAAGCCCAGAACACAAGAGGACGTTGTAACTCCACCTTTAATCCAATTAGTGTGTCAAGTAAGTCATACTGATGTGTCTGTCCATAGCCCAGTCACTTACACTTCATCTTAACCTTCCAGTTAAACAAGCCAATCACAGTACAAGCCTTCTTTAGTTAAACCACGGAATTTATTTCTGCAATCTTCAACTACCGAGCAGAGAGTTCAGGATTGGGAAATGCACCTGTGGGACAATAGACCAATACAGACCCTCAATTTGAGTATGAAAGGAACCAGTTGCGTCTTAGCTGTCTGCAGAAGTTTAAAGTGAAAATATTTCCAAGCTTTAAGGCTTCCTGCAAGTCCTGCAACTCTCTCTCGTCCCCTAGTCAAGGTTAGCTCTTCTTTCCTTCCAACAGCAGCTTGGGAAAGGGCTTGCCTGTCATGCGACGGTTTGTCAGAATCTCAGTCTCTCTCTCTCTGTGGCCTCCTGAACTCCATTTCCCTAACCTCTCCATAAATCCATGGAAGGTGTCAGCTCTGCTCAGTGTCGAAGAATAAAGATTTGATCATTTGAATACAAAGTCAATGTAATCTTTGCCTGAGGTGCAACATTTCTCACAGTAAGACACACAATTGTCCAAGCATTACAGACCACCAATATTGTTTTTGGCATGTGGGGTGTTGCACTGCTTTAAACACCTGATTGTTGTGCTCACGATGAGATCATTTTCACCTTCAGGGATGCAAAAGCAATGCTACAGTTTCCATGAGTCACTATTTAGAATACTTCTGTCTGAGGATCTATGATTTAATGTGTAATTATCAGTTGCTAATGGACCAAAACAACCTGTAATTCCATAACTAATTGCTCTGTTTGATTGCTGTTTCACAGGATCAATGAAATCAGTAGCAGCTGGATCCATCACAGCTATTTTTCTGGCTATCATATTCGTCTTAGCCTTTCTATTCATCAGGTGAGCAACTAAGTTTTCCTGTGATTATATTCAGTAAATCTGGTCACTTGTATTGTAAATTCGTTTGATGATTAATTTGCTTGTTCATTTATTTTTTTATCCAGAAGAAAGAGGTCCTGGAAACAAACCCCCGAGCCCAGACAGAGACCAGACGACAACGCACAGGTGAGGAAGAAGAGTTCAGGTATCACTCAGAGTCCACTGTCACTGGGAAACTCATGTGAATAGTGCTTCATGTCCCCTTCTGGATACTTTCTTCACCTAAACTAAACCTTTTACCTTGGGTTGGAGGAGAGTTGGTCGTCCGCTAATCATGGGATTGGCAGTTCGATCCCCATCCACAAGACACTGAATCAAACTGGTCCCAGTGGGCATGCCAGCTCCTTGAATGGTAGCTCTGTTACCATTGTGTGTCAAAATATGTTAATGAGAGGCCAATTTTATTTTTATTTATTTATTCATTTGACCTTTATTGACTACCAGAGCTGACACACAGAAGGGTGCAGAGGTCGGCCAGAAGTTTGACAAATAATGCTTTATAGATAAAAACATACCAGTGCTGTTGTCTGTGAGTGGTCAATGATGACCAACCCACCAAATCATAAAGAATGCAGTGATGAGTAAGTGACTTTGCATTTGTGATAAAACATAGAGATACATGGTACACTGAATCAAGGCTGCATAAAATGGAGGAGGTTTCATGAATATACAATATGTCACCGTAATCAATCACAGAAAGAAAAGTAGCTTCCACAAGTTTTAACCTAGCACTGAAAGTAAAACAAGACTTATTACCTCCGCCAAGGAAGTTATGTTTTCACCGCCGTTTGTCTGCTTGTCTGTTTGTCTGCAAAATAACTCACAAAGTTCTAAACAGAGTTTGATGAAATTTTCAGGAAAGGTTGATAATGGGACAAGGAACAGATGATAAAATTTTGGTGGTGATTGGTTGAAGCGAAGTGGATAAAATAATAAAATGGCGGGAAATCCGAGCTGCTTGGCGGCGGTCTGCGCTCTCTGAGTGGTCTAGTTTCTAAAATAAAAGCCAATCTTTACTGCTTCCTCCGGTGTTGTGTCAGATCCTGGTTCCCCTTCGGGCTGTATCTCCTCCTGTTTTCCACGAAGGTTTGCCCCGTTTGAAAGGTGAAGGAGGCCCGTATGTGGAAAGACGTCGCCTCCGAGATGTAGAATGTGTATTATAGAAGAGAAACAAACATTTCAGGGCCGCTGACATGTATCATCAGAACAGACATGTCCTGTGATTTTCAGCCTCCTTTCATATTTAATAGAGGGGGGGACAATACCTGACAGTAATATTCTCAGCTGTCAGGATGTGCCTGCTGTAAAGGGTAAATATAATCATAGAAGGCTGAAAATCACAGGACATGTCTGTTCTCATTATACAAGTCAGCAGTGTAAAGCTCAAGCATGTGGGGGCCTCCTTTCATATTTAATAGAGGGGGGGCCGTATCTATAAGTACAGCTGTCAAGATGCCCCCCGCAACAGGCCTTTGCCACCTTGGTCTTGAAAAAACCCAGGAAAAACCCAGAGAGATAGTGTTAATAGACATTTTTTTTTCATATTTAATATTTTTATTTATTCTTTTATTTCATTTTTAAGGTTTGGATATCTGTGAACACTTATTTGAACAGAATATAGATTGTGATATTGTTGTAAATGATGTTGTTAAGAATAATGTTGGGGATGTGCACTCTTGTTGAAATAAATGTACATTGTGAAGCAACCCTTATTGCACTGAAGTGGAAATATTTTCGAAAAATACACTGAATTACAAGGCTTTAGAGAACAGTGCGCTACTGTAGACTTAACATGTCAGGTTCTTATAGGTTGTGATCTAAACTGGGCCAGTCTGAGCCATGAAACTTCAGGGCTGAAAATGAGTCCCACTCCGGCCCTGCTAACAGGAGTAGCAATATGTACATTAAATGAAAGCTTCGTCATCTATTTATATACCCAGGTACTTGTATGAAGTGTATGATGCTACAATCATCACTCAACTGTGCATGAGCTTTTGAGAAGACTATAAACTTTGTTCTCAAAACATTAAAATCAATTTTAAACTCAGCAGAGTGCTTTGTAATGACTGAAATGCATCCTGAAGCTGCATTATAATGCAATGCGTCTGTTAAGACAGAAAAACACAATATAAGTCGATCCTGTTTATTTCCATTTGATGAACCCATAGCCGTATGTCTTTGTTAAACTCTTTTTCCCCTTTGCTCAGTCTTAAATTATTAATTATTAATTAATTATTATTAATTATTAAGTGCTGAATATTTTGGGTGATGTGTCTTTGGTCCTTTAATGTACCTCTTCATCTACACATCCATGTTTGGGTTTTGTAAAGAAAAGGGGAGTCAGGTAATCCTTGAACTTTATTGCCCTCTGCTGGTGATTAGTAGGAATTACAATGACAAAACAGAAGTGATCTCAAACATGTGGTTCACCATTTGGCTTTGAAAATGAGCCCTGAATCCACAAGAGAGAACATGAAATAAAGGTTGAAACCAGGAATTTGGAGATGTGAAATAACCCACTCTCCTTTAACCCTGTAATATTACTACGCAATCATTTTGTGTTTATACAGGGCAATACAAATCATACTTACACATTTACCTGTGTATCTAAGGACTCAAGAACTCTTGTCTTTGTGCTGTTTACCCTACAGGCAAACATGGGTGCAGTGTATGACATTCCTCCAGCTCCAAGACAGACAACACCATCAGAGCAGCAGGACGACCTCTGCTATGCCAGTGTGAGCTTCTCTAAAAACCAGGAAGATCCTCTCTACTCCAACGTCAGGCTAAACCAACCCAACAGACACAGGGAGGAAGAAGAGGACGAGGATGATGTGGAGTACTCTGTTGTTAACTTTAAGAGTGCCGGTGCTGCCACAGAGTGAGTCCATGAGAGTTTTCTTTGCCACATAAACATAATTCCCATCATTTTATTGCAGTTGAATCCTTCTGTTATTTTTAAAACCTGTTCTGATTAACATTGGGAGTTTTCTGAGCTCTTAAAATAATTCTCAAAGTCTTTTCTTCATTCACAGATCAATACAAGAAGAGCCTGCGGAGGATTCATCTGTATTGTACAGCACAGTCCTCAAAAAACCAAGAGTATGAATACAACACGAGTCTGTGGTCTTTTAAACAATGTTTAAGCAGGTTAAACAAAAAGTTTTAAATAATAGGTTTGAGACAATAAACTGTATTAACTGTTGTTATGACATCCAGCCTTGGTCATTTCTCTTGAGTATCCTAAGACAGAATTAGATTGAAGATGTTATGAAGGAGCATCATTTTACAGCCAGTGCTGCTAGAACATCTTTTCACGTACATGTCTCTGTATACAGTATATCTTTACCACAATCTGTCACTGATCTCCTGTTTTGTTTTTTACAGTTCATCAGTTGTTATTGTCAAACACTGTGAATATTCCTCTGCTCATTTTACTTCTGCTGTAACACCATCAAGTTAGTGTTTTAATTTCTCAATACACAACTTAGATGGTTTTTATTTACGGTGGTTCTGTGTGTATTCTAAGCCTGTGACTTATTATATTGATTGTACTGATTTTTTTTTGTTTAAATAACCTGATATTTTATTGAATAAAAGTATTCGGTTAATACATCGTTCCAACTGTCAACATGTTAATGTGAGGTGTTCAGTGTTCAAACTATGGTGGAACCAGGGGGGAACAAGCTCTCCTTAAAGAGACCTAAGCTCCCCTGAAACAATAAAAGTTTGTGGGCATCTCAAAAGTGACAGACATCAATAAGTACTGATCTTAATGCATCCCAGTGCATCTGCTTGGGAAACCATGAATACGTGCAACAAACTGGTGTTTGTATGGCAGGTTTATGAGCTTCACAGGCATCTGCACCAGCCTGGTACAGTCACCTAACCTGTACATCCAAAAATAAACTCTCTAGGATTGTGACAATGGCAAGTAAAATAGTTTGCAAGCCACAAAAGCTGCTGGCTGAACTCTTTGCAGAGAGGACGAGGAAGAAAGCAAGGAGCATCTTGGCAGAGAGCTTCCTTCTACTCTTTAGCCAGTTTGAGCTCTTGACCTCCAGGAGGTGCTGTAGAGTCCCTCTGGAGGGGCACCAGCAGACCTGAGAGTGCAGGAGTGTGCCGGTGGAGGAGCTCAGGAGCTCTCCAGGTTGTGGAGAGCTTTGTAAATAATGATGAGGAGTTTGAAGTGGATATGCTGGGGGATGGGGAGCCAGTGGAGGTTTTGAAGGACGGGGGTGATGTGGATACAGGCGCTGCAGTGTCCATGTCATTGGTCCGACAGCCCATTGTTCCGACATCCCGTTGTTCCCATATGTGACTATACTAGGCTATAGGGTGAATTCAGGTAATGTGGGACAGTTTTTGGTAGATGCTCCGGTAGACTTATATAAAAACTATTTACTTGCTCCAATGATGTTTCATTAAATCATTTTAGGCCTTATTAACATTTTATGTTTGAATTCAGTGGGAATACAATCTTTTTTTAGAAGCTACACACCTTCAAACATAACATGACACCCTCTTTCGTTCGAGCAGCATGTTCAGGTAATGTGGGACAGTTTGTTTGGTGAAGTGGGACAGTCATTCTTAGATTTAAAAAACAGGCCTCTTTGCAGTGAATACAAATCATTTCAATTAACAGTTAACAATTAAAGTTAGGGTACTTTTCAAAGACAAACCAACAGCTGCTGGTCACCTTCTACCGCTCCACCATTGAGAGTGTGCTGCTGACGCAGTGCATCTCCCTGTGGTATTGTGGATGTTCGGCTGCAAACAAAAAGGTCCTGCAGTGGGTGATAAAGACTGAACTAACATTGATTTTTAATAACTGCATGATGTATTTTTGTATGAAATTATTTATTAATTAAGAATTATTTATTAATTAAGAACAGATAATAGGAAATAACAGGAAACAGAAGAGAACAGAAAAACAGTAACGTCTTGCTAAAAATATCCAGTTTTATCACCACAAAATCAGGAATGTCTTGCTTAAAATATCCAATTTGATCACCACAAAATCGTCAATGTCTTGCTAAAAAATGCTATCGCCACAAAATCATGAACATCTTGCTAAAAATAAACAGTTTTATTGGCACAAAATTATGAACATCTTGCTAGAAATAACCAGTTTTATCAACCCTGACCAACCCTGTTGCCCTAACTCTCCTGGTGCCATTATCTGCAATAGATAGTATGCATTGTTTAACTCTATGTATGACACCCATTTTAATTAGTTTGAAAATCTTAAAGTCAGATAATGCAGGCTCTGTTCAGAAACAAACACACCTGAGGTTCGCCTCTCCCCCCTCCTCTGTTCCCGCTCCCAGCACTGCCTGTGTGTGTGTGTGTGTGTGTGTGTGTGTGTGTGTGCGTGTGTGTGTGTGTGTGTGTGTGAGAGTCTTGCTAGGCATAAATTTATGAAACAGAAGATTAAAACACTATTTCTGAATATTTTCAAAGTGGTAACGTTGTGAAAACACTGATAAACACCCACAACTGTGACAGATTATGTTTAAATGTGCTCTGTATTTATGTCGCGACAAAGCATTGACTGCTTGCTGGCTAACACGAGATAGCTATCAATGTTACCTATAGCTAGCTAAATGAAATGATGGAGTAGGCCTAGTTGTAGTTCTACAAAGGTTAAAACTTAGGAGGGTTAGGGTTAGGGCCAGTTTTATAGCATAAATAAAGCATAACACGCTGTCCCACTTTACCTGAACAATGCCGTCCCACATTATCTAACATGTTCAGCTAATGTGGGACAGTGACATAAATCATGTTTTCATAAAAACAGAGGATTATTTTACACTTTTTTCTCCTGTTTCTCAACCAGTGTTTAACCTACTTCATTATGAAACAGAAGTATAGGTTCTTACCTAATTTAAATTTCATTAAAAGCCTTAACATTGAAAAATTGAACCCAACCCAAACCATTGTTTAGTGGCAAGAAGTGTTGTAGCAACAATTCAAGATCAGTTTTGATCATTGTGTATTGATTTTGACCATATTAAATCATCACAATGCATAAACGTCCCACATTACCTGATGTCCCACATTACCTGAATTCACCCTACTGTATTTGTATACCATAGAGGATCAGCAAACGCAACTAAAGTAGGTTACTGGTCGAGATACAAGTGTCATAGTGTAGTGGAGATCTCTAGATGTAGGGCTAGTTCTCTTAGCTATCACTGTGTCCACACCGCGTGTGACGGCCAGATCACTACTTGCGGCCACTGTCTTCAGAGTAGGCAATGAAGAGGCAGGTGATTCCGTTCTGGTGGATTTATTTTCCAACTTGCAGGCAGTGAGGTCAGGTGGTTTTCTACAGCAAGAAATAATACCGAAAGAATAAAGAATAAAGCTATTAATATGTTATAAACAAATAAAGAAATACTGAAATAAATGTCTCCATTTGCTGCTAATTTCCACTGTCATATGCATTAAACACACTTCACCTGAATAAAGCACATTAACCCACCTATAACAACATCACATGGTAATATTTACATAACACTCATTGTAAACATCACTAACGATCAGGATCGATAACAATAACATGACACGTGAAGTGACGTACACTCGACCGGAGGGAGGTGAGCTAACTGCTACAACTAGCTTAAGCAGGCGAACACATGTGGCGAGTGCTAAGTTACTGTTACGGTTACAATACAAACAGTCTGTGGCTCCCGCAATATAAACATCCATATACACACAGATCCTCGCACAGACCACATGCCGTGATGTTAATCAGCTGTTCGACCATAAACTCGCTCTCACTCTGCCGACTCACCGGAGCACACACTTCTCTCTCTAACTGAAAATACTGTCAGTTACGCTTTCTGCCCAGCAGGGGGGGGGACGCTCCCACATGAGCAGGACAACACCACACAAGAACACCATACAGGAACGTCACATATTAACATAATAACGATAACTTTGGGGCCTTTTCTACACATAGAGAGGAGAGAACGAAACACCATAACCTCCTGTTATTAACTCTGGGGTCGGGGTTGTGTGGGGAGCTCTCCGCGGTGCTGAACAGCTCCCGGTGGGCGTATTTCTTCCTTGATGTTGCGCCGCGACCGGCTCTGGGTCAGCTGGGAAAGGCTTGAGGCGAAGCAGGCTCACGGCTTATGTGTTTGCCACTTTCTTTTCCATTTTAACCCACACCATGATCTTTTCCTGACCCTAACCAAGTGGTTTTTGTGCCTAAACCTAACCAGACCTTAACCACAGGGCATCATGATGATTTCGGAACAACGGGACTTCGGAACAATGGGTTTAATATGGTCGGAACAATGGGATGTCGGACCAATGGGTTGTCGGACCAATGGGCAGACCCCCATGGGGGAAGGAGAGCACAGTGCAACTGTTGATTGAGAGGAGGACGTTATGGGTGGATTTGATTAGAGATTTGGGAATGATGATGATGACTTCTGATTTGTCACAGTCAAGTTTGACAACGTTGGTTTGCAGCCAGGATTTTATTTCAGTGATGCAGTTGGTGAGGGTGGAGTGAGGAGCAGGAGTGATGGCTTCGGTGGAGATGTGGAGTTGAATGTTGTTGGCAAAGCAGTGACACCGAAGTCCATGACGGCGGATTATTTGACCAAGGGTGACAATGTACAGGATGAAGAGGAGGGGGCCTAGAATTGAACCTTGGGGAACACCTTGGCAGAGGGGAGCAGTGGGGGATTTGCAATTGTTTATGCTGATGAACTGAAATCTGTCCGAAAGGCAGGATTTGAGCCAGGAGAGTGCAGTGCCGGTGATGTTGAGAGCGGTTTTTAAGTGAAAAGAAACAGTGTAAAAAAATGAGTCAACTGTTTTGCAGCTTATCTTTGCTCATCAAAGTGATGTACAGCAGCATTTTTGAATTTTTTAAACCCTCAGTGTGACTAGCAGTATATTAAGTTATAACAAAACTGACTGCAGAAAGTCACAGAGAGTATGGGACAGTTTCAGGTTCAGGGGGAAGTCAGCGAGGCAGCCACCCTGGATAAATGAACTGTTACACCCAACAGTGGAAATGCACGGCGTGAGCTTAGATTGAGACTAAACAACAGAGCACAGGTGAGAAGAAGAATTAAGGAAAGTGTCCCAATGTCATACCTCGTACTAACTTTATACACAGTGTACCCCAAAATACTTTTCATAGTGTGCTTTGTTTTGACCTCTGCTAGTGCACTAGCTGTAGGGATGTCACGTCTGTTAGTTGGTCGGTCAGTAATGGCTCTCTCACTATCATTTCAGTTGGGGGTTTACAAACTTTTGTCTGCTCATGCATATTCATGATGTAAAGAGGAAGAAAGCCTGTTTTTTAACAGCTTGATATCTATTTAACACAACTTTTCCAACCACAGAAGGCACACACTGTCTTCACAGACCACATCCTCATTTTTAGAATAGAGAAATGTTTATTCTAACTGACTGACACACAGTGTTTATCATGTATGTGAACTGATGTTACACACAGAGACGTGAGGAGCAGCCATGAGTTTAGCAGCAGCAGCGAGTGGATTTATTGTCTTCCTTCTCTCTGCACAAGGTACTGTACATCTACATTTACATTGTAAGGCAGTTAGCACACTTCAGAAATACACAGGAGGGCGTTTTGTAGTTTATAAAAAGATTTGATGTTACGCAATTTGGTGCGATCCCATAAACACTGGACATTCACTTCTCTTTCTTTTAATAAGTTCTTACAGGACGACCAACACAGAGCTGTTTGTAACATCAGCAACATCTCTGCACACTGAAACATATAAACCTTATAAACTCAGGTATTGTGTACCGTCCAAGACAGTAGAGCTGTGTGCAGATGGAAGTGATGACTGTGCAATAACGAAGACAAAATGCTCAAATGAATGTATTAAATAAAACTGACCCCTCTGTGGAACTTACTGCATCGTGTTGCTGTCCTTCGAGCTTAACGTTTGTTTGCAGTGGAGCAAACTTAGAGGCTGTTCGCTCTCCCGTAGCATCATTAATACAGGAAATACAACAAGAGATGATATCATGTCTTTCATGTTGAAGAAAAGCACTTACCAGGAATTGCAAGGCGGATACAGAAAACTAATGGCTATCTTTATATTAACAATGGGTGAAATGTCTTCATGGTGTGAAAGGAGGTGCTTGTAGTAATGAAGTCACAGTAAATGATCACCTGACTCTGCAGCTCCCCTCAGCTATACAGTGTTTTAGCTTTATTCAGCTGATTGTTTTAGTTTGCCCAAAACAGTTTTAGTTCACTCTCACTGCATTCATCAGCTTTCAGTTGAAAAGCCCTTAAAATTGACTTTATACTGCCTGCCCAGCACCAAAACAAAGTCAGTCTTAGAGGCCACTTGTTATTGTTTGACGACAATAAAGCCTCTGGGCACAGCTAACTTGATTCAAACCCCGGGGTGGGGGTGTTTCCATGCTCTCCCCATGTCAGCGTGGTTTTCTCTGGGTACTCCAGCTGTCCAGATGTCCAGAGACACAGCTAAGATGCCCAAACCTTCACTTTAGCTCTGCGGGCCTGCCATTATCCACCAAGCCCACTCCAGTGGCGTAAATGATTTTTCCACCTGCATTCTGGAAAGAAGGCAATGAGCACCAATCAGAGGCAGAGTAGGGCGGGTCTTAGCAAAGCGACTACAAAAGCTGCCCAGGTAAAAGTGCACAACTAGCAAACTATTGGCACACAGGACAAAAACTAAAGAAAAAAATTACAATAGGCCCGTTTCCACTGAAGATGGTTCTGGTACTATTTGGGGGGCAGGAACTACTACAGGAACGTCCTCTCGCTCGGCCCTCTCAACTGCCGTGTCTCCACTGAGAGCGGAGTAGGTGAAAGGTTCCTGTAAAGTTACCGGGCTCTGGATGTAACGTTATTGTTGCGCGACCATTTTGACCCGGGCGACGTAGGGATGCCGTTAGCCGTTAGCAGCGTCTGTAATAACTCAGTAACTCAATAAACGGTCCGTGAAAATTTTTTTTTTTTTTCTAGCGGATGTCTTAAGGCCCAAACATACTCGGGCGGAACGTACGTGGAACGGACTCCGCGAGGAATGTCCGCAGTCATTCGGGCTTTCATAGTCGAGCACACTTCCGCTTTGTAGTTTCCTGTAAAAATGTCCGTGAAAAATCCCCGCGATGTGAAAAATACATGCTGAACAGTCACTGGTGCGCCGAGTGGAGTCTGCGCGGTCGTAAAATCCTCCATTTTATGTAGCCTTGATTCAATGTACCATGTATCTCTCTGGAAGCCTTAAAGGCCCGAAAATACTCGGGCGGAACGTACGTGGAACGGTCTCCGCGGAGGTCCGCGCTGACTCAAAGCGGATGTCCGCAAGCCCTGCGTGAGCAAAGCTCAAATTTTACGACTGCGCGGACTCTGCTCCGCGCACCAGTGACTGCTCCGCATGTATTTTTCACATCGCGGGGATTTTTCACAGACATTTCTACAGGAAACTACAACGCAGAAGTGCGCTCGACTATGAAAGCCCGAATGACTGCGGACATTCCTCGCGGAGTCCGTTCCGCGTACATTCCGCCCGAGTATGTTCGGGCCTTTAGTTCCAACATGATTGAGCTAACTGGAGTAGTTTCATGTCGTATCCGACAACGGGAGGCTTTTAACAGATGACGTCCTGATGTTAGCTTTGCTGCTGCTGTTAGCAGTCCCTGTCAGCTGCAGCCACTTATGCTTTCTAGACATCGTGATTTCCCAAAACTAAATAAATACCACACATAGCAACACAAAACTGCTTTGCTAGCTCAATCATGTTGTAACTAAGGTATCTGCTGGAAAAAATATTTTTTTCACGGACCGTTTATTGAGTTACTGAGTTATTACAGACACTGCTAACGGCTAACAGCTAACAGCTAATAGCTAACAGCTAACCGTTAGCCCAGCTAATCTACGATAACCATGTTATTAATTAAAAAATGTGCACACAGAAATAGTAATGTTTGTTCAATCATTGTGTTTATAGACTTTACAAACACCAGAATAGTCTAAACGGTGATATAGTGACGTGAAAAATGTGATACAGCTAAACTCTGCTGGTTTTCTAGTTATGAATGAGCTAACTCTCGTCAGCTGAGTTTTAAAAATGCTGGCTGTTTTGTCGCTTTCTGTTAACGTCACATCCAGCCTTGAGTGTATCCAATCAACACCAAGTAAAACCCAAGCCCCAGCCAGGAGTTTCTCAGGGCCATTCTGAGTACCTACTCAGACCTACCAAGGCAGGGACTTGTTTAGCCCTTGTAAAAGTTCCGGAACTCTGTCCTTCGGGGGTGGTTCCTGCGGTGGAGACACGCACCAACGGCCCCGGCCCCGTAAAATTACCCCGAAGTCCCTGCGGTGGAAACGGGCCAAATTCACAACAACAGTACATACACACTCACACACAAAAATGAAATAAAATAAAATAAAATAAAATAAAATAAAATAAAATTAAATTAAATTGAATAAAATTAAATAAAATTAAATAAAATGACATAAAATAAAATTAAATAGGATAAAATTAAATAAAATAGAATAAATATAGAATAGAATAGAACTTTAATTGCCACGCAACCAGAGTCGGTGGTATTTGCTTTCGGTACATATATACAGGACACTGCTTCATAGTCACAACATCAACAAGTGCATACAGACATACATGAATAAAGTGCAGACAGACATCCAAAGAGCATATTGCGGAAAACAATAGCCCTGTAGCCAAAACCCCCACAAGGTAACACACCTGAAACCAAAAACCCACATAACAAAAAACACAACAACAGCACAACACAGTCAACAACTACAACAAGTCCATATGCATGCTAACGGAGGGAGTTGAGTGTTTGTATTGCTGTGGGGAAAAAGCTGTTTTTAAAGCGGGTGGATTTTGTGTCAAGTGACCTGAGAGGCCTACCAGAAGGGAGGGTCTGGAAAAGGTGGTTTGCTGGATGAGAGGGGTCTGAGATGATTTCATTTGCCTGTGTAGAAACACACTGATGGAATATGGATTCAACTGAGGGGAGGGCAGAACTGGTGATCTTAGAGGCCTTGGACACGATGCGTTGTAATTTCATCTTTGAGTGACTGCCCGTGTTACCATACCAGACTGTGATGGAGGAGGTGATGACACTTTGGATGATGGCTGTGTAGAAGTGGACCAGGAGATGTTTTATTGACTGAACTTTTGTAGTTGTCTGAGGAAGTATAGTCTCTGATGTCCTTTGTTGATTATGAGATCAGTGTTTGTGTGCCATTTTAGGTTATTGCAGATATGAGTGCCTGAGAACTTGGAGGAGTCCCTTGAGGTTATTGGCTGGGAGTGGATATGGACCGGGGATTTGGGATTTTGTTTGTGTCTGAAGTCAATGATGATTTCCATGTTCTTTGCTGTGTTGAGCAGCAGGTTGTTCTCTGCACACCATTTGACTGTGCTGTCCACGGTTTGACGGTGGGGTGATTCATTGTTGCTTGAGATGAGGCCAGTTATTGTTGTGTCGTTCGTGTATTTAAAGACCTTGACTGAACTGGAGTGAGATGTGAGGTTGTTGGTGTACAGACCGAAGAGCTATGGTGAAAGTACACAACCTTGAGGGGCCCCCATGTTGATAACCAGGGGGCTGGATATTTTATTGCCGATTTTGACTCTCTCTTCTCCGCTCAGTAAAAAGCGTAGGATCCATTGGCACATGGCAGGGTGAATGTTCATTACTAGTTTATTGTGAAGTATGAGTGGGTGAATGGTATTAAAGGCTGAGCTGGATTCGATGAACAGAATGCGTGTATATGTATTGTGTGATTCCAGATGGTGGAGAGTATAATGATGTGCTAGGCTGATGGCATCTTCAGCTGACCGGTTAGTGCTGTATGCAAACTGGAGAGGGTCCTTGATGGGTGCGGTGTGGGATTTTAGATAGGCCAAAACCAGGTGCTGAAATACTTTCATGGCTACTGAAGTGAGTGCAACAGGTCTGAAGTCATTCAGACAGCTCGCCTTAGAGGACTTGGGCACAGGGCTGATGATGGATGATTTGAAGCTGTGGTAACAATGGTAATGAAAGGGGTTATTTGTGGCCACTGCAGGCTATGTAAGATTGCTGAAACCAATTCTAGTGCAACAACAACAGGAACTTTAACCCTCAGTGGTTTCCTCTCATAAACACTGATCAGGCTGCATGTACTGCTGCCTGGAACTGAACCTTGAAAAGACAATTTTGCCTGTTGTGGAAGAAGCTAACAATGAGATGAGGGAAGTGCTTCAGTAAATACTGTTTCTCAGATTCAGATTTATTTGTTTGAGAAGAGGAAATTTAAATCATATCCATGAAATAAAAGTTTACTATATTTTGATTCTGATTAATCTGAACTGTGAATTTACCAGTCGAACATATCTGATACAGATATACAGCTATAATTTACATTTCCTCCTTTAAAACAGACGTGTGCATCAGCCAAGGTTAATCTGAGCAGCTTTTTTTAAATAAACATCAGTAGTTGTGTCTCTATCTCTCTGTGGAAGAAGTTGTGATCTACATGTCACACTATTTGCCCACACCTCAGTGTTCTGCATGTCTCTACAGTTTCCATTCACACTCTGCTGCAGCCTGACCACACAAAGAAAAGCAACCGAGCAAGGCAGATTCTTTTTTTATGTACCACACTCATCTACCAGTTTATCTTCAGCTATCTGTTCTGTAAACGCTGTGTTCAAGTTCACAAGTTCAGTGAATTTCAGTTCCTTCACTGTACTGTGTGTATGATGTCCTGCCTCAGTGCACTTAGAGATTAACTGCAGAGATCATGTCTTCATCTTTGACTGTGTTTCTCTGCATTATAAATAATCATGTAAAACTGAATGATTTGCACATTTCTCCACACCTCTGTTCACTTTGGCATAACCTGAAATAACCATGAAAAGGGACAGACATTAAAAGTCCTGAAAAAGAAGTAAACATATCAGAAACATGTGATGCAGAATAAGTCTTCAGTTTGAAATGGCAGTAAAACAGTCAAAGTTTAGTCTGTAACATTTTGTAAAGTTTGTTTACACGCCCCCAGCCAACACCAAAAACAAGCTGGAACTATAAGTTAATCTTTGTCTCACACTGACTTAAAGTGTGATGGCATGAGAGCAGACGTGAGTTAAATAAAGTTTCACACACTGAAGCTCCTTCAATACAAATGAAAGTCTGTCTCCTGATGTTCTGAGTCTGATTGTGGTTCCTGATGTGCTCTGTGTTACAGTGATACAGGGTCAGAATGACTGGGGAGTGACTTACAGTCCTACTGAGATCTGTGCTGTAAAAGGATCAACAGTGGAAATACACTGCAGCTACACATACCCATCCAGAATATATGGCCCTCATGCTACAGTTGAGAAAACATTCTGGTTTACCAAAGTGAATGGACGTGATCCTGTAGATCTGACAACAGACCCACAGTATTCAGGTCGTGTGCAGTATGACTGTGATAAGATTAGGAACAACTGCACTCTGAGAATCACAGACCTGAGAGAGAGCGACTCAGCTGAGTACAAGTTCAGGTTCACAACAAACCAACCCAATGCTTATACTGGTTCACCTGGAGTCACTTTGTCTGTCACAGGTAACATTTTCATTCATATGTTAATTATTTACAAATGTTCAACATCTAGAAAACAATAATATAGATGTGTTTATTTGCATGTGTGTGTGTTGACAGTTTTGTCTAAAATAACATTCCTGTTCCCTCTTCACAAATCCAGGTCTCCAGGTGAACAGATATGATAGTTATTGGCTGAAGTGTCAAAGCAGTTGTGTACCTGATCGCCCTTCCTTCATCTGGTACAAAAACGGACAGAAAATTCAGGCAGAAGCATTTTCTTCTTATTTAGGCAACTATCATTACAACAACAGTTATTCTTGTGCTGTAAAAGGATATGAGGATTCCCCCTCTCCTCCAACATGTGAGTTTACTCCACATATATCTATGAACATAACACCATCTAGTGGAGCTGTGTTATTCATGTTTCCTTAATATGGAGATCCCACTTGTGACTCCTCAATGACTGCACTTTAAAAATGATCAGAAGATGATTTTATCTTTCAGGTGCCGATGGTCAAACCTGCAACAGAGTAGCGTGCACTGGCAGAAGCATCTGCGCCGTCAAAGGCTCATCAGTGGACATTTCTTGCACTTACAGCAGTTACAAGAATCATGTTGAATCCAAATTCTGGTTCAGTCCTGAACGTAAAGATCAGTGGCAGAATCCCTCACAGCCTGAGGACCTTAGTAAAGACTCCCAGTTTGCAGGTCGTGTTCAGGTCATTGACACAGAGAGGCGCTCCACCCTGAGAATCACTGACCTGAGAGAGAGCGACTCAGCTGAGTATCACTTCAAATTCACAACACCAAGCTTTGAATGGAGGAGTAGTTTACCTGGTACAACTCTGACTGTCACAGGTAAACACAGACTGATGTAAATACACCAACACGGTACATTTAAAAACACTCAACGTGTGGATAAGGATCAATGTGTTTGTGTAATTACTGTTGCATAAATAAACAGATACAAATGCTCTCTACCTCTTATAGGAATTAATACTGTTGTGTTGATGTGTATGATATGTACATCCATCATCTGTTTTTTAGACACAGTGATAATATTGTTTCTTGTTCTCATATCCAGCTCTCCAGGTGCAGGTGACCAGAACAACAGCCTACCAGTCTGTTACTGAGGCAGAGCTGAAGTGTCACAGCAGCTGCAGTCCAGCTGGTCGTCTTTCCTACGTCTGGTTCAAGAATAAAGTGGAAATTCGTGGGGAGTATACGTCTTTTTATCAAGCCTGGTTTGGTCTTAGTGACAACGTCTCCTGTGCTATAAAGGGACACGAGGAGTTCCCCTCTCCTTCAGTGTGTAAGTTTAATCCACTGTGTCAGGACAAAAAAGACACACACGATGACATGACAACACATTTACAATTTCAGACCAAACCTCACTGGAGTCTTCTAAATCTTAGATGCAGCAGTATTATTTAGAGAAACAAAAAGTTAAATGACTACTAGCAGAAGCAATATTCAGATACATGCTGTGATGTAACATTTTTAAATTCATAATTTTTGTGATTCAGTAATATTAGAAATATAATATGTCGTTTCTCTCCAAGATACTGTAGTTTTATATATTTTTTTGTCAGTTTTTATTTTTAATTTTAGTTTTCAATTTGATTTAGTTTCACTTAATTTCCAGAGTGGGTTTACTTTTTTTATTTTATTTTTTATTATTTAAATGTTTATTTCTAGTTTATTTTTTTATGAGGGGTATTGTCAGGAACAAATCAGAAAAACATAAGTTCTGCTACAACCACAGAGGCTGAATATAATGACAGCTGATGCAACAGCTGTGAGTATAAAGAAATATTAGGAGAGAGTTTGTTGTATTATTCTGACTCATGGGGACGGCCCAGTGAAAGTATTAATAAGAGCCGGCTTTTTTCCCCCAAAATAAAACTAATGGTTCTCTTCCCACCTCCAATAATTTTATATAAACTGTTTTGTAGCCTCAGAATTATTTACAAAACATGACAAGGAAGTGATCAGCCAATAACAATAATGAAACAAACATTAACTTCTGCTAACAACTAGATCTTGACTGAGAGGACTGTCAGGACTGACTCAGCAAACAGAACCTGTATATAAAGAGAAGAATATGTAAAAATAGTCATTTGTCTGTGATAATGAATTTAGGATTCATCCTGACGGTGGCCACTGTGCAGTATCTTAAATGGTTTCACTGTAGCTAGAGGCCACTAAGTTTTCTTCACAGATACAGGATATAAGTTTCATGTACAGGTCTGTTAGAGGTCACTGTAGCCTGACAGCTAGCTTTGTAGAGGGGACAACAGCCTGTCTCAGGACTTCTAAAGTAGGTGGATAACACAGTAACCACCTTCTGGCTTTGGCAGTCCATACTTAAAAACTGGTGTGTAAACAAAGATTGATAAGTTGTCTCTCATTTCTCCTCCAGATGCTCCAAAGCTTCCCTCTGTGTCAGTGAGTCCCTCTGCTGAGATAGTGGAGGGCAGTTCAGTGACTCTGACCTGTAGCAGTGATGCTAACCCAGCAGCTAACTATACCTGGTACAAGTGGTTATCTCACAGTGAAGAACCACAGCTCGTCTTCAGCTCCATCCAGTCCTCTGACTCTGGACAGTATTACTGCACAGCAGAGAACGAGCTGGGGAGGAGGACGTCTTATGACTTCACCATGGATGTGAAATGTGAGTGAAAAAGCTTATTTGGATGTAACATACAGCTTAAATCTGTCCAGTGTTTGCTGATGATACCTACTCTCTTCAGCTCTACATTTTCACTTTCATTATTATTTAGTTTTAGCCTGACATAGGTGCGGACATTTGCAGTCAACTTACCAGTCTGTAAACTGTCCTGCTGCTGACTTCTGCCAGTTACTGTAGCTCAGTCAAAGTTCAGTAAACATCTAGGAAAAAGTAAGAGGAATGGGCCCCAGCTGCTCGCCACTGTACAGGCGTTGGAAAAGCAATCTGGACGACCTCCGTGCCATATTATTTTCCAACAGGAGTTCATGAACTGTAAGGTTCCTGATTTCACCGAAACTTGGCTGAATCCTGGACAGCGCCATTCATCCAGGAGGCTCTTTTTCAATATGCTGATCTGACAAAGTAGAGGACTCTGGTGAGAGAAGGAGAGTAGGTGTGTGCTTTACAGTGAATAAGGACTGGTGTGTCAGCGGGAATGTGAGGTGCTGTCCTGTTCCTGCTGTGGATCACTGCTCGGGAGAAGCAACCATACAGCCATCTTGGAACCATTTGGAAACATGGACAATAACAAAGCAGCAGCTAACAATGTAAAAAGACCTTTCAAAGGGACTAAATTAAAGTGCACAAGTTAAAGGAGCTGATGGGATCACATTTCACTGGAGTTGTATCTCGTATAACTCCATGTGACAAATAAATGATCGATTGATGGATTAGTTCCACATTCACAGTCTGCTGTCATTAAGTGAGCAGCTCCAGAAGATTTTAGGTGTTTTATGCAGTTTTGGGACTCAACAGTCACACATCCATTTGTCAGAGCACCTTCAAAGTCTAAAATACCATATGTTCTTTTGTGGTAACACACCTTTAACCTTGAAAAACCTCTGTTGAAATCTCTCCTCCAGATGCTCCAAGAGTTCCCTCTGTGTCAGTGAATCCCTCTGGTAAAATCATGGAGGGCAGTTCAGTGACTCTGACCTGCAGCAGTGATGCTAAGCCAGCAGCTAAAAAGACCTGGTACATGGAAAACCAAAAAGTGCTTCAAGGATCAGACGGTGTATATCAGTTCATGTCCATCAGCTCTGAAGACAGAGGGAAGTACTACTGCACATCTGAAAACCAACATGGACGGATTAACTCTTCATCCATTTTTATAGATGTCCAGTGTAAGTAAAAAGCATGAATACTTATTATGTTTTACAATGAGTCAAATGATGGATTCAAAAAATGTCGTTGTGAAACTTGGCACAAGCTTGAACGCAAGCGCAACTTCGCAGTCAGCAGTAACACAATCCTGGCACAGTGCTGCAACATGGAAGAGGTTCATTACATTATGAGTAGGAGGAAGACTGAATCAGCAACAAGCCTGAGTAAAATGTAAACACCAGTACTTCTTATTGTCTTCTTTGTTGAATTTAGGTCTCAGGGAAATGTCTGTCTGTGTCAGATGCCTTATTATGTAGATACTTTAGCTATTCAAGCAGGTGTGCTCCATCAGTCACGTCTGATAAGCTTCACCACAAGTACAAATACTGTGACACTGAAATTATATACAAGCAGAAGAATGGAAAACTACCTAAGTAATAGGAATATACAGTAATCCCCTGATGGAAGTAAGGTTTGAACAGCTTCCATTTAGGATTCATCCTGACGGGGGCCACTGTGCAGAATCTTAAATGGTTTCACTGTAGCTAGAGGCCACTAAGTTTCTTCACAGATACAGGACGTAAGTTTCATGTCCAGGTCTGTTAGAGGTCACTGTAGCCTGACAGCTAGCTTTGTAGAGGGGACAACAGCCTGTCTCAGGACTTCTAAAGTAGGTGGATAACACAGTAACCACCTTCTGGCTTTGGCAGTCCATACTTAAAAACTGGTGTGTAAACAAAGATTGATAAGTTGTCTCTCATTTCTCCTCCAGATGCTCCAAAGCTTCCCTCTGTGTCAGTGAGTCCCTCTGCTGAGATAGTGGAGGGCAGTTCAGTGACTCTGACCTGTAGCAGTGATGCTAACCCAGCAGCAAAATACACCTGGTACAAGGAGGATGAAGACTCACCAAAAGCATCAGGACAGATCTTCACCATCACTGACATCAGAGCTGAACACAGTGGGAATTATCACTGTGAAGCCCAGAACACAAGAGGACGTCATAACTCCACCTTTAATCCAATTATTGTGTCAAGTAAGTCATACTGATGTGTCTGTCCATAGCCCAGTCACTTACACTTTATCTTAACCTTCCAGTTTAACAATCCAATCACAGTACAAGCCTTCTTTAGTTACACCACGGTGCAAAGGTGCAACATTTCTCACAGTAAGACACACAACTGTCGAAGCATTACAGACCACCAATATTGTTTTTGGCATGTGGGGTGTTGCGCTGCTTTAAACACCTGATTTTTGTGCTCACGATGAGATCATTTTCACCTTCAGGGATGCAAAAGCAATGCTACAGTTTCCATGAGTCACTATTTAGAATACTTCTGTCTGAGGATCTATGATTTAATGTGTAATTATCAGTTGCTAATGGACCAAAACAACCTGTAATTCCATAACTAATTGCTCTGTTTGATTGCTGTTTCACAGGATCAATGAAATCAGTAGCAGCTGGATCCATCACAGCTATTTTTCTGGCTATCATATTCGTCTTAGCCTTTCTATTCATCAGGTGAGCAACTAAGTTTTCCTGTGATTATATTCAGTAAATCTGGTCACTTGTATTGTAATTTTGTTTGATGATTAATTTGCTTGTTCATTTATTTTCTTATCCAGAAGAAAGAGGTCCTGGAAACAAACCCCCGAGCCCAGACAGAGACCAGACGGCAACGCACAGGTGAGGAAGAAGAGTTCAGGTATCACTCAGAGTCCACTGTCACTGGGAAACTCATGTGAATAGTGCTTCATGTCCCCTTCTGGATACTTTCTTCACCTAAACTAAACCTTTTACCTTGGGTTGGAGGAGAGTTGGTCGTCCACTAATCACGGGATTGGCAGTTCGATCCCCATCCACTGAAGACACTGAATCAGACTGGTCCCAGTGGGCATGCCAGCTCCTTGAATGGTAGCTCTGTTACCATTGTGTGTCAAAATAGGTTAATGAGAGGCCAATTTTATTTTTATTTATTTATTCATTTAACCTTTATTTAACCAGGAAGTCCCACTGACACTGAAAATCTATTTTACGAGAGAGACCTGGCCGAGGTAGCAGCCAATCAAAACACATTTTAAATACAACAAATACAACATATAATACAAAAATCCATAATAAAACTATTCAAACACAGTGGCCTCTCAAGAAAAACAAGCACATGTCTCGGCCACCACATTCTTTATGATGCCCTTGAATTAATCAATGGATATAAGTGTTTCTAGTTTTAGATGTTTTAGAAGATTGTTCCATGTCCAAGGTGCAGAGTAGGAGAATGAAGTTTTCTCCAGATCTGTTAAAAGCCAGGGTACATTAAAAGCAACCACCTGGAGGAGCATAGCTGGTGACTACCAGAGCTGACACACAGAAGGGTGCAGAGGTCGGCCAGAAGTTTGACAAATAATGCTTTATAGATAAAAACATACCAGTGCTGTTGTCTGTCAGTGGTCAATGATGACCAACCCACCAAATCATAAAGAATGCAGTGATGAGTAAGTGACTTTGCATTTGTAATAAAACATAGAGATACATGGTACACTGAATCAAGGCTGCATAAAATGGAGGAGGTTTCATGCATATACAATATGTCACCGTAATCAATCACAGACTGAAAAGAAGGTTCCACGAGTTCTTTCGTAGCACTGAAAGTAAAACAAGACTTATTTCTAAAATAAAAGCCAGTCTTCACTTTAAGCTTCCAAACTGGAGTCACAATATGTACATTAAATGACAGCTTCTCATCTATACTCTTATGACGTGATATGAGTGTATGAGGACACTCTTAATGGATAAAAGTGAAGATGCTAAAAAGCAACTGTGCATGAGCTTTTGAGAAGACTATAAACTTTGTTCTCTGAGCATTAAAATCAATTTTAAACTCAGCAGAGTGCTTTGTAATGACTGAAATGCAGTCTGAAGAACACAATATAAGTGGATCCTTTAACCATTTCTGCCCCCATCACCCTCTCTTTTTCACACTGTTTATTTCCATTTGATGAACCCATAGCTCTTTGTCTTTGTTATACTCTTTTCCCCTTTGCTCAGTCTTTCAGTCTTTGGTCCTTTAATGTACCTCTTCATCTACACATACATGTTTGGGTTTTGTTAATAAAAGAGGAGTCAGGTAATCCTTGAACTTTATTGCCCTCTGCTGGTGATTAGTAGGAATTACAACGACAAAAACAGAAGTGATCTCAAACCTGTGGTTCACCATTTGGCTTTGAAAATGAGTCTGAATCCACAAGAGAGAACATGAAATAAAGGTTGGAACCAGGAATTTGGAGATGTGAAATAACCCACTCACCTTTAACCCTGCAATATTTTACTACAAGATCATTTTGTGTTTATACAGGGCAATACAAATCATACTTCCACATTTACCTGTGTAGCTAAGGACTCAAGAACTCTTGTCTTTGTGCTGTTTACCCTACAGGCAAACATGGGTGCAGTGTATGACATTCCTCCAGCTCCAAGACAGACAACACCATCAAAGCAGCAGGACGACCTCTGCTATGCCAGTGTGAGCTTCTCTAAAAACCAGGAAGATCCTCTCTACTCCAATGTCAGGCTAAACCAACCCAGCAGACACAGGGAGGAAGAAGAGGACGAGGATGATGTGGAGTACTCTGTTGTTAACTTTAAGAGTGCCGGTGCTGCCACAGAGTGAGTCCATGAGAGTTTTCTTTGCCACATAAACATAATTCCCATCATTTTATTGCAGTTGAATCCTTCTGTTATTTTTTTAAACCTGTTGTGATTAATATTGGGAGTTTTCTGAGCTCTTAAAATAATTCTCAAAGTCTTTTCTTCATTCACAGATCAATACAAGAAGAGCCTGCGGAGGATTCATCTGTATTGTACAGCACAGTCCTCAAAAAACCAAGAGTATGAATACAACACGAGTCTGTGGTCTTTTAAACAATGTTTAAGCAGGTTAAACAAAAAGTTTTAAATAATAGGTTTGAGACGATAAACTGTATTAACTGTTGTTATGACATCCAGCCTCGGTCATTTCTCTTGAGTATCCTAAGACAGAATTAGATTCAAGATGTTACGAAGGAGCATCATTTTACAGCCAGTGCTGCTAGAACATCTTTTCACGTACATGTCTCTGTATACAGTATATCTTTACCACAATCTGTCACTGATCTCCTGTTTTGTTTTTTACAGTTCATCAGTTGTTATTGTCAAACACTGTGAATATTCCTCTGCTCATTTTACTTCTGCTGTAACACCATCAAGTTAGTGTTTTAATTTCTCAATACACAACTTAGATGGTTTTTATTTACGGTGGTTCTGTGTGTATTCTAAGCCTGTGACTTATTATATTGATTGTACTGATTTTTATTGTTTAAATAACCTGATATTTTATTGAATTAAAGTATTCGGTTAATACATCGTTCCAACTGTCAACATGTTAATGTGAGGTGTTCAGTGTTCAAACTATGGTGGAACCAGGGGGGAACAAGCTCTCCTTAAAGAGACCTAAGCTCCCCTGAAACAATAAAAGTTTGTGGGCATCTCAAAAGTGACAGACATCAATAAGTACTGATCTTAATGCATCCCAGTGCATCTGCTTGGGAAAAAATGAATACCTGCAACAAACTGGTGTTTGTATGGCAGGTTTATGAGCTTCATCTGCACCAGCCTGGTACAGTCACCTAACCAGTACATCCAAAAATAAACTCTCTAGGATTGTGACAATGGCAAGTAAAATAGTTTGCAAGCCACAAAAGCCGCTGACTGAACTCTTTGCAGAGAGGACGAGGAAGAAAGCAAGGAGTGTCTTGGCAGATAGCTTTCTTCTACTCTTTAGCCAGTTTGAGCTCTTGACCTCCAGGAGGTGCTGTAGAGTCCCTCTGGAGACAAAAAGTGTATTTCAGAAGTCCCTTATCTGAACTCCCATCAGTGTCCTTAACTCAACAAAGTGAATGATGAGACTTAAACACTGACAATCAATGAGCTGATTTAATGTGTTTAAGTGTTTGTTAATGACTTCATTTGCTTGTCTTACCGACTGTCTGCTTTTTACAGTGTTGTCTTTTGAGTTTGGTGAACTGAAGACAAATTGCCACCCCTAGTGGACAAAAAAAATATTCTATTCTAGTCTACAGAGGACCTACATGAATTACCACAACATCATCATCATAATAATAAAAGTACATTGGATTTATACAGTGCTTTTCAGGATACTCAAAGATGCTTTACAGAGAACAACAACAGCAATAAAAGAAAGGAGATGAACTAATTTATAGGGAGGTAGAGAGGGAAGGCTGTAGGCAGTTTTGAAAAGGTGTGTTTTGAGGGTTTTCTTGAAGGTGGAGAGTGAGGGGGAGTCTCTGATGTGTTTAGGGAATGAATTCCAGAGGATGGGAGCAGCAATAGAAAAGGCCCTGTCCTCGCAGGTGTGGTGGTTGGTCCTGGTGGGGGGGCACCAGCAGACCTGAGAGTGCTTACTTTGTAAGTAATGATGAGGAGTTTGAAGTGGATATGCTGGGGGATGGGGAGCCAGTGGAAGTTATCAAGGACGGGGGTGATGTGGTTACGGGTGCAGCCGGGAGTGTGTGAGAAGACGGGCAGCTGAGTTCTGGATATACTGTAGTTCCTTGAGTGACTGGGTTGACAAACCGTAGAGGAGACTGTTGCTGTAATCCAGTCAGGAAGTAATACATGTGTGAATGAGTGTCTGCAGCTGAAAAGGAGAGAGAAGGGCGGAGTTGGGCGATGTTCCTGAGACGGAAGAAGGCTGTTTTGGTGCTGTGTTTGATATGTTGGTCAAAGAAGAGGGTAAACTTGTTCAAAGATAACGCCAAGGTTACGGACATGGGGGGGTGGGCGGTGGGGGGGTGGGGGGGGTGGGGGGGGGGTGTCCACGTCAGTGGTCCAACAGTCCATTGGTCTGACGTCCCGTTGTTCCCATATGTGATTATACCAGGCTATACTGTATTTGTGTACCATAGAGGATCAGCAAACGCAACTAAAGTAGGCTACTGGTCGAGATACAAGTGTCATAGAGAGAAGAGAGTGAAACACCATAACCTCCTGTTATTAACTCTGGGGTCCGAGTTGTATGGGGAGCTCTCCGCGGTACTGAACAGCTCCCGGCGGGCATATTTCTGTCTTGATGTTGCGCCGCGACCGGCTCTGGGTCAGCTGGGAAAGGCTTGAGGTGAAGCAGGCTCACGGCTTATGTGTTTGCCACTTTCTTTTTCATTTTAACCCACACCATGATCTTTTCCTGACCCTAACCAAGTGGTTTTTGTGCCTAAACCTAACCAGACCTTAACCACAGGGCATCATGATGATTTCGGAACAACGGGACTTCGGAACAATGGGTTTAATATGGTCGGAACAATGGTTTGTCGGACCAATGGGCAGACCCCCATGGGGGAAGGAGAGCACAGTGCAACTGTCGATTGAGAGGAGGACGTTATGGGTGGATTTGATTAGAGATTTGGGAATGATGATGATGACTTCTGATTTGTCACAGTCAAGTTTGACAACGTTGGTTTTCAGCCAGGATTTTATTTCAGTGATGCAGTTGGTGAGGGTGGAGAGAGTAGCAGGAGTGATGGCTTCGTTGGAGATGTGGAGCTGAATGTCGTCGGCAAAGCAGTGACACTGAAGTCCATGACGGCGGATTATTTGACCAAGGGTGACAATGTACAGGGTGAAGAGGAGGGGGCCTAGAATTGAACCTTGGGGAACACCTTGGCAGAGGGGAGCAGTGGGGGATTTGCAGTTGTTTATGCTGATGAACTGAAATCTGTCCGAAAGGCAGGATTTGATCCAGTGCAGTGCCAGTGATAAAGTGATATAGTGTAAAAAATGATTCAACTGTTTTGCAGCTTATCTTTGCTCATCAAAGTGATGTACAGCAGCATTTTTGAATTTTTTAAACCCTCAGTGTGACTAGCAGTATATTAAGTTGTAGCAAAACTGGCTGCACAAAGTCACAGAGAGTATGGGACAGTTTCAGGTTCAGGGGGAAGTCAGCAAGGCAGCCACCCTGGATAAATGAACTGTTACACCCAACACTGGAAATGCACGGCGTGAGCTTAGACTGAGACTAAACAGCAGAGCACAGGTGAGAAGAAGAGTTAAGGAAAGTGTCCCAATGTCATACCTCGTACTAACTTTATACACAGTGTACCCCAAAATACTTTTCATAGTGTGCTTTGTTTTGACCTCTGCTAGTGCACTAGCTGTAGGGATGTCAAGTCTGTTAGTTGGTCGGTCAGTAATGGCTCTCTCACTATCATTTCAGTTGGGGGTTTACAAACTTTTGTCTGCTCATGCATATTAATCATGTGAAGCGAAAGGAAGCCAGGCCTATTTTTTTAACAGCTTGATATCTATTTAACACAACTTTTCCAACCACAGAAGACACACACTGTCTTCACAGACCACATCGTTATTTTTAGAATAGAAAAATGTTTATCACTTACTGACACACAGTATTTATCATGTATGTGAACTGATGTTACACACAGAGACGTGAGGAGCAGCCATGAGTTTAGCAGCTGCAGCGAGTGGATTTATTGTCTTCCTTCTCTCCGTACAAGGTACTGTACGTCTACATTTACATTGTAAGGCAGTTAGCAATTTGGCGCAATCCTTTAAACACCAGACATTCACTTCTCTTTCTTTAAATAAGTTCTTACAGGACGACAAATGCAGAGCTGTTTGTAACACCAGCAACATCTTGTTTTGAGTGTAACTTTAGCCAGCGTTTGTTTGCAGTGGAGCAAACTTAGAGGCTGTTCGCTCTCCCGTAACATAATTAATACAGGAAACACAACATGAGTTTTTTTACCATGTCTTTCATGTTGAAGAAAAGTACTTACCAGGAATTGCAAGGCGGATACAGAAAACTAATGGCTATCTTTATATTAACAATGGGTGCAATGTCTTCATGGTGTGAAAGGAGGTGCTTGTAGTAATGAAGTCACAGTAAATGATCACAAGAGCATCCTGAGCTTCCCTCAGCTATACGGTGTTTTGGCCTGTTTGCCCAAAACAGTTTTAGTTCACTCTCACTGCATTCATCAGCTTTCAGTGGAAAAGCCCTTAAAATGAACTTTACAATGCCTGCCCAGCACCAAAACAAAGTCAGTCTTGGAGGCCACTTGCCATTGTTTGATGACAAAAAAGCCTCTGGGCACAGTGATGCAGTGGTTAGCATTGCTGCCTCACAGCAAGAGGGTTCCTGATTCGAACCCTGGCGTGGGGTGGTTTGTGTGTTCTCCCTGTGTCAGCATGGGTTTTCTCCAGGTACTCCAGCTTCCTCCCACAGTCCAAAGACATGCAGGTTAGGTTGATTTGTGACTCTAAATTGCCCGTATGTGTGAATATGAGCATGCACATATATGCAGAATCTGTTGATAGAGATTAAGACAGTTAGCGTGTCGTGAATATAGTAAAACATGTAATTGCAAACAGAGGTAAATAGTGACTTAAAGCAGCTGTGCGGAAC
Source organism: Epinephelus fuscoguttatus (assembly GCF_011397635.1). NCBI lineage: Eukaryota > Metazoa > Chordata > Actinopteri > Perciformes > Serranidae > Epinephelus > Epinephelus fuscoguttatus. The sequence goes on from NC_064754.1 coordinate 5,580,331, forward strand.
TTTTCGTTTTCGTTGATTATAGCGCCCCTTTGGTCAAAGCGGTATGACACCCACAGCCTGGTGTCGTAAAATTCCAACTGCAGCCGGCAATTACTGCATGCATTTGTTTTGGAGAGCGAGAGGATTAACTAACGTCAGGTCAGTCCAAGTAATTAGTGGAAACAGCAAAATTACACAGTAAATTCTCCTGTCGTGTTTCTGTTCTGATCTAATCTAATCTGTTGTGTATTTTGAGCTATCAAGGCTACCGTAGTAGTGTGAGCCTCAAGTTATTCTGGGTAATGTAGTAACCGTTGTTGTGCTACTGGAAACAATAAGAAGCAGCCGTGTATGTTCGGTGTATGGAGGAATAAACAGTTAACAAGCAGTGTTGGGGAAGTTACTTTTAAAAAGTAGTGTTTGCTCGTTACTCGTTACTTCTTAAAAAAGTAATCCCTTACTTTACTTAGTTACCCTCTGTGAAAAGTAACTTTTTACGTTACTCATTACTTTTACGTTACTTTTACGTTACTTTTATGGTGCTTGACTTTGGGTAGAAACCCATCTCATTTCCTCAATGTGAAAAAATCAGAGTTTCCCACTGGTATTTACCACTTTGGTGATAAAATAAAGATTAAAGAGTGAGAGTTAATTTGTGTTAACTAGGCTACATGAATTTGTTACATGACAGATTACTACTACTAATAGCCTATTTGCCAGACCTGCTGCATCACTGAATGAGGAAAATATTAATATTCACAGACACTATCTTTGAACAAATAGTGTCATATTCATGAATAAATCATTTTCTGTTCTGTTATTACGTGTGTAACTGTGAGACAGTGTCTGTGTAACAGACTCATACTTTGCAGTAAGCTACAGACCTGCACGAATAAATAAATTCATTTTCTCTTCTGGTATGGTATGATAGGTACTTTATTAACCCCTCGGGGGGAAATTTCAATGTCACAGCAGCAATTTAAAATACACAAAATAGGAGCTGCTGCAACAGGCTGCCGTTCACACAGCGCCAGGAAGGTAGGCAGGTTATGACTGTTTCTGTTAACACAATGCTGCATTTTACTGATGTTTTGGGGGTCGTTTTGGTTTCCTTTGAGGTTCCGGGGTCGTATGTTGCCCATGTCTGAGGTCTGACTAGCGAGGTTAACGTTACATTAAACAACACTTACCCAGCCATACAAGTGCAGTTTGCTGTCAGTATATAGTTGGTCGACTTGTTCAGAATCGCCCAGGTCTTGTACATTAGTTAACGTTACTGTTTTGTGTCCTTGTCGCTGACTCAGCAGTACTTCGGTCCGTAGAGCACAAAAACCATCAGATAAATCCCGGTATTCAATATCTTGGACATGACCACAAAGTACAAAATTATACACATCAAGGGATTTATATGCCTTGAGTTTTTCATGCATATAAACGCTGGGTTTCTCCACAAGATATAAAAAAATGTCCGGCCACTGTAGCTTAGGCCATTTCATTGGGTCGGTGACCCACTGACCCGACATTAAGTACGGGTCAGGAAACCTCACTCCGTTGCTAATTGTTAGCTTATTACAATAAGCTAACCTGTCTTCGGTTGACGAACCGTTAAAATAATCCGAGGAGGCGTGTGTATCTTCCATATTCCTCATACGATTCTTGATTTTGGCGCTCCTGTCTGTACTGTTGACATGGCAACTGCCACAGTTCCTGCCTAGTGCGCAGCTGAGGCAGACAGGCAGTATCACCGTCAAATCTGTCCCCGGGAAAAGTAACATTGTGCCCAACTGACAAAGTAACTACGTTCCGTTACCATATTTTCAGTAGTAACGCGTTACACTACTTTTTACCCAATAAAAGTAGTTACGTTACTGTAACGCGTTACTTTGTAACGTACAGTACAGTAACAGGTAACAAGTCATCTGCTGAGTCCGCATTATTATGTGAAAAGAATACTTAGACGATTTGGGAGTTATGCCCTGTCTCTATCATGTTCATACTGAGACAGCGGTTAGCATGGCACTTGTAGGGGGTCAGTACTTGCGCGGAGGGATACACCGGTGAGCAACAGCTGCAGCTGGCTCTGGGACAGGTACGCTAGGTCACTCGGTAAAAGCAAACAAAGAGACGACATGGACGATATTACTCACCCGACTGAAAGCTGTCCATCAGCTCCTGCAGGCCTGGGGCGTTATTTCCAGTTCATCTTAGGAACATGAAAAAAAGTTTCAATCACGCCAGGATTAGTGATTGCTGCAAAGTTTTCACTCCTTGTGATACACTCTCTGCGGCGCTTTTCCTCCTGATGATATATCTCCCCAACAATGGTAGCACTGAGTCCCATTCTGTGCAGCAAAATGGGAGCGGAGGATTCAGCCTCTCTTCTCGCCCACTCAGCATCCAACACCTGGAGTTCCTCATCTGTATGCTCCGGCTCAAACAGGTATGGCTCTGGATCTGTGTCTGCTACAAGAAACTCTTCAAAATCGCGTTCAAAGTCGTCCATTGCAGCTACTAAAAGCGAGGCTACGCTAAATAGCCATATAGAGAAAGGCTTTTTTGTCGCTGTTGGGTTCAAATAAATATGCGGATCTTCAAGGAGGGGTGATACGAACTAGGGACAGTTTTATTAATGGTAAAAAGTTCCACACAACTGCTTTAAATTAGTCAGATGTCCACAGACACAACTTTAAATGGATGCTCAAACCTTTACTTTAGGTTTGTGGGCCTGCCATTATCCACCAAGCCCACCTTCCACCCTCATTCTGCAAAGAAGGAAACAAGTACTAATCAGAGGCAGAGTAGCAAACTGTTGGCACACAGGGAAAAAAATAATAATAAAAAAAATCACAATACACAACAATACACACACGCACAAAATAAAGTGGAATAAAATAAAATAAAATAAAATAAAATGAAATGAAATCATATTATAATAAATTAAATGAAATTATATTAAATTATATTAAAATAAATTAAATTAAATTAAATAGAATAAAATAAATGTGTGGCTGCCGTGGTCCTGCCAGATGCCTCCTGCTGCTGCTGCCATCATTAGTCATTAGTCATACTTCTACTGTTATTATACACATATGACTATTGTCACACAGTATGCTGCCAGATATTAATACATACTTTCAACATATTGTACCACAGTAGCCAGAACTATAGTATTATTACTTTCAACAATGTTGTTGTAAGCTACTGTCATTACCTGCTTCTCTCTCTCTCTCTCTCTCTCTCTCTCTCTCTGTCTTATTGTGTCATGTGGATTACTGTTAATTTGTTATACTGATCTGTTCTGTACGACATCTATTGCACGTCTGTCCGTCCTGGAAGAGGGATCCCTCCTCAGTTGCTCTTCCTGAGGTTTCTACCGTTTTTTTTCCCTGTTAAAGGGTTTTTTTTGGGGAGTTTTTCCTTATCTGCTGTGAGGGTCTTAAGGACAGAGGGATGTCGTATGCTGTAAAGCCCTGTGAGGCAAATTGTGATTTGTGATATTGGGCTTTATAAATAAAACTGATTGATTGATTGATTGATTGATTGATTGATAACAATGATAGTGACAAAGGTTATTTGTGGCCACTGCAGGCCATGTAAGATTGCTGACCCCAATTCTAGTGCAACAACAGGAACTTTAACCCTCAGTGGTTTCCTCTCATAAACACTGATCAGGCTGCATGTACTGCTGCCTGGAGCTGAACCTTGAAAAGACAATTTTGCCTGTTGTGGAAGAAGCTAACAATGAGATGAGGGGAGTGCTTCAGTAAATACTATTTCTTAGATTCAAATTTATTTGTTTGAGAAGAGGAAATTTAAATCATATCCATCAAATAAAAGTTTACTACTGTATATTTTGATTCTGATTAATCTGAACTGTGTCTGTTTGTGTCGACTTTTGGAAGAAATTACCAGTCGAACATATCTGATACAGATATAAGGCTATAATTTGAATTTCCACCTTTAAAACAGACATGTGCATCAGCCAAGGTTAATCTGGGCAGCTTTTTTTAAATAAACATCAGTAGTTGTGTCTCTATCTCTCTGTGGAAGAAGTTGTGATCTACATGTCACACTATTTGCCCACACCTCAGTGTTCTGCATGTCTCTACAGTTTCCATTCACACTCTGCTGCAGCCTGACCACACAAAGAAAAGCAACCGAGCAAGGCAGATTCTTTTTTTATGTACCACACTCATCTACCAGTTTATCTTCAGCTATCTGTTCTGTAAACGCTGTGTTCAAGTTCACAGGTTGAATGCATGTCAGTTCCTTCACTGCACTGTGTGTATGATGTCCTGCCTCAGTGCACTTAGAGATTAACTGCAGAGATCATGTCTTCATCTTTGACTGTGTTTCTCTGCATTATAAATAATCATGTAAAACTGAATGATTTGCACATTTCTCCACACCTCTGTTCACTTTGGCATAACCTGAAATAACCATAAAAAGGGACAGACATTAAAAAGTCCTGAAAAAGAAGTAAACATATCAGAAACATGTGATGCAGAATAAGTCTTCAGTTTGAAATGGCAGTAAAACAGTCAAAGTTTAGTCTGTAACATTTTGTAAAGTTTGTTTACACGCCCTCAGCCAACACCAAAAACAAGCTGGAACTATAAGTTAATCTGGTAACACTTTATATTAAGGTACTGTAATAAACGTTAATTAACGCTTAATAAGCACCAATTAACCAGTTAATGAACACTTATAAGACAGAATAAGATGTTTACTGCCATTAATAAGACTATATAATTGTTAATTATAGCATAATTAACACAGTTATTATTGCATATAGGAGCATTATAAGCACTTAATAGAAACTTGATAACAGTTTATAAAGCTATCCTAAATATTAATTAATAAGGTGTCTGGTTCCACACGTGCGTGCGTGCGTGCACACACACGGAACTCAACTCGCTGCATGACGTCACGCTGGGTGCCACTCGCCAGCGATGCTCGCCACTCCACATCAGAGCACAGAACCTAGCAATGCTGAGATGGTTGAAACAACTGTCGCAAGCTCCTCCAGTGCCGCTCCAGTTGGAGTAGGATGCGACACTTGGCTTCGGGACTCTGGAGACGATGTTTCATCTGTTTCTGCCCCTGTGGTGAGTTAGTTTGTTAAAGTAGGCTATAGGCTAACTTACTGATTTTTAGCTAGTTCTAGTTCTTTGCGATAGCTAACACTAGCAACTCAGCCAATCATGTACATGATGGCCTTACAAAGTTAAAAAAAAAAGGGGCTGTGTGTTCTAAATTTTGATGTTTATGATAATGATGGTAACGTTACAGTTAATCAGAAGAGGTGTACTCGGTTCATTCGGGAACTGCCCATTGGTCCGACAGCCCATTGGTCCGACAGCCCATTGGTTCGACAAGTCTGTTCTGAAATCATCATGATGCCCTGTGGTTAAGGTCTGGTTAGGTTAAGGCACAAAAACCACTTGGTTAGGGTCAGGAAAAGATCATGGTGTGGGTTAACATGAAAAAGAAAGTGGCAAACACATAAGTCGTGAGCCTGTTCCGCCTCAAGCCTTTCCCAGCTGACCCAGAGCCGGTCGCAGCGCACCATACGCCCGCCGCGAGCCGTTCAGCACCGCGGACAGTCGGACTAATGGGATGTCGCACTAATGGGCTGTCGGACCAGTGACATGGACCCGTTCATTCAGTCAGTAATAATTAGGCTAGCAACTTTAGCTACAGAGATGAAGGTCATGCCTGAACTAGCAGCCAGTCATATTTCTAAATTTCCTACTGGTAAGCTGAGTATAAGGGACACCCAGATAACAGCAGTATGTTTTAGCAGAACCTTAGTGTGTAACTGTGACACTCAGAGACATTGACTTTGACCGCGATTAAGAGTGTGTGTGTGTGTGTGCGGCTCGTGGAGGGTGCCGCTATATTATATATAGCTTCAAGTGCGTCACTAATGACGTTCTGTGTGAGTTAAAGTGAGTGAAATGTGTGTGAAGATGGATATGAGAGACAAGAGTGACAGTAAATTGTGTGAAGCAGGATGAGTGAGTGAATGTGTTAGGAGCATCGATGAGCTGTGTGTTATGTTGAGCAGGCTAATGGATACAGGCTGCGTCATGTTTATGCTAACTCCTGCTGATTTGCTAATAGCCTGACTTCATTCCTCTCTGTCAGTAAGGTTAAAGGAGCATTTCATACACTTTAGCAATTGAAGTTTGTATCAGGCTCAGTGTCTAAGTGTTTTATTATAACTATTGTGAAACCATTGTGAGAGTAATTCAGTACTAGGCTGTGGAATAAAAACAAGGGAAGTTAGAATAAATGTGTTTATGGGTTTAATTCTGAGCCTTCTCTTTCAGAGGGATGGGCTGACATTGCAGATGGCGTCAGATGGACTGCAGAAGACGACCCTGGCTCTTGTAGCCATGCAGGTAAACAAAATAAACCCCCTAGAGAGGAATTAATATGCTACGGTGTATGTTTAGCAATCGTGACAGTGAAAGTTTTTTTCTTCTGTATTTCAGATAGTCCCGGGTCAGCATCTGAAGCAGTTCCTGGATGAAGTGGGACCTTTTCCCGGAAACACCTTCTCTGGTGTAAAACTCAACAGGAAACAAGTGGATGATGACGATCTCCACAAAGTGAAAGATAAACTAATCAATGGCTTCTTTGACAACCTCACCACATGGTTTGGCAATCTTGATATGGGTGTCTTGAAGGCTGCTGCCACCATGTTTGACCTAAGCAACTGGCCCGAAGACATCACTGACCTGGTCACCTTTGGCCTGGCCGATGTTGAGACTTTTGTCACTCACTTTCAGAAAACTGATGGGTTACAGGGAGCTTTGTGGAACACTGTATTCACGAACAGTCAATCTAAGTAACAAAACTTTTGAAAAAGCCAAATGAACTTGATCTGTCTTTTTTTTTTTTAGAACTCGACTATTAGGGTTTCCAATCCTTTTTTCCTGTAGTGGTTGCACTAAAAGTCAGTATTAAAAGGAAATATGTCCTTATGTTGTGTTTTCACCACCATTGGTAGGCTGAATTCTCATCACGAGTGAATAAAGCAGCTAACTCTGAATCAATCTGCTCAAATGTTGAAGTTCAAATAACTTATGTTTGTCTTAGTATGCCATCTTCATCTTCTCATCCTCTTTGAGGTCATCGAGTGAGAGCCTCAGGTCATGGGAAATAAGCCAGACTATCTGGAGCTGACAGACAGAATTATTAACTTAGGATGCGAGACTAATCCAGAGCATGTCACTGATAGAGACAAACAACCATTCACGCTCACATTCACACCTATGGACAATTTAGAGTTTATTAACCACCACAGAGGCAGTCTTGTATCATTTTGGACATAGTGAGAACACATCACGAAATAATGATTGATATCTGGATGTTGCAATATGTGCATAATTAATAGAATTATTAACTTCAGTGAGTGCATAATAAAGAGTTTATGAATGTCAACAAGACACTGTTCCCACTTTAGATCCAGTAGCAGCAAAGATGCATTATAAGCTGTTAATAAGTACATATTAATAGTTTATTAACCTTTATACTGTAGAGGCAGATAATGTATCATTTTATACTAAAGGTGAAAATAAGGTCAGTTACACAAGGTTAAGAAAGCAGCTAGTCAAATATCAGATTTGGCAGCAAAAACCACCCATAAGAGGTGTTTTGATAAATTGAGTAGTTCGTTCGTAAGTCAAGCTTTGGGAGGTTAAATGAGGGAGAACATTCCGGGTTAGGGTGACCTGACCGTTGGGACGGATGTGCCAAGTTTTGTAATAGAAACGGTTGTTTTTGCCAGAAAGACAAAGAAAAATAGAATGTATTGACGCACAAAGAAAAATAGAATGTACTGACGCACAAACCTCAGTTCCAGGAATAAGTAGGAAACTAAGAGAACTTTGGATTCCCAGAAAACACGACCCAAACGTAAACACACGCACGCACACACACACACACACACACACACGAACGAGCAAACGCCGAGTGTAAAAGCACTTGAAGGGTGATCTGCTGTTTGGCTGTTTCCAACTGATTTGTTGTGCAGACTAGTATACTGTTGTATGCTAACGTTCTGCGATTAAAGTAACCCTGTTGGCTGTAACTTTTCTCCATGGTTCTCCGAGTCTCTTCATTTCAGTGTTTGCTGAGTTGAGCATTTTTCTTACAATAAGACACTGTTCCCACTTTAGATCCAGTAGCAGCAAAGATGCATTATGAGCTGTTAATAAGTACATATTAATAGTTTATTAACCTTTATACGACACTGTTCCCACTTTAGATCCGGTAGCTGCAAAGATGCATTATGAGCTGTTAATAAGTGCATATTAATAGTTTATTAACCTTTATACGACACTGTTCCCACTTTGGGTCCAGTAGCTACAAAGGACCATTATTTACTATTAGTAAGTGCATAATTAAGCATTTATTAACAGTAATATGGCATTTATGTTAACTTCGTATACTCTCATTAATGTTAATAAACACCTTATTAATTTCATCTTATAGGGTCTTATAGTGTCTTATAAACCAGTAGTATAAAAAATGTGGTTACTGTTCCATAATTAACCCTTATAAATTATAATTAATGTAAATAGACATCTTCTTACTATTAAGTATAGGTTTATAAACTGTTACCAAAGTTTCTATTAAGTGCTTATAATGCTCCTATAAGCAATAATAACTTACTCAGTTATGCTGTAATAAACACTTAGTCTAGTCTTATTAATGTTAATAAGCATCTTATACCATCTTATATGTGGTCATTAACTGTTAACATGTGCTTATAAAGCATTAATTAGCACTTATTACAGTACCTCAATATAAGTTTTACCGAAAAAACAGCTCATAGAAAGACTGCGTGCTCTAAATTAAATGAACTACTATTACTACTAACTATTACTTACTTTGACATGTGAAAATGACTGGGTGATCACGCGCTATCCAAAAATGGCCGAGTGATACGAGTGCATTTTCATTCGGACCAGCAGAAAACTCCGTGTGTGTAAGAAGCAAATCCACACGTGTAGATCCACAAATGTTTTTTCGATTCACAAATAAAATTTGTTCACAAATGCCTGTTCGAAAGTTGTAAATATTAGGAAGATATTCACAAATGCTTTTCATTCATTTGCAAATGAATTTAATGTATTCAGATATTTTTTTTATTTGTGGAATGTGTTTGTGTATTTGCAGATCTGTTTTACACTTGCAAAATATTTTTGTGAGTTTACAAATCTTTTTTTGTATTTGTGGAAGGTGTTTTATATTTACAGATTACACATTTACACACAGATTGTCGATCTGATCACGCACATAATTATGAAACAAATCTATCTCCATAGTATGAGAGCAGACGTGAGTTAAATAAAGTTACACACACTGAAGCTCCTTCAGTACAAATGAAAGTCCGTCTCCTGATGTTCTGAGTCTGATTGTGGTTCCTGATGTGCTCTGTGTTACAGTGATACAGGGTCAGGATGGCTGGAGAGTGACTTACACCTCTACTAAGATCTGTGCTGTAAAAGGATCAACAGTGGAAATACACTGCAGCTACACATACCCATCCAGAACAAATGGCTGTAATGCTACAGTTGAGAAAACATTCTGGTTTACCAAAGTGAATGGACATGATCCTGTAGATCTGACAACAGACTCACAGTATTCAGGTCGTGTGCAGTATGACTGTGATAAGATTAGGAACTACTGCACTCTGAGAATCACAGACCTGAGAGAGAGCGACTCAGCTGAGTACAAGTTCAGGTTCATAACAGACCATCCCGATGCTTATATTGGTGACCCTGGAGTCACTTTGTCTGTCACAGGTAACATTTTCATTCATATGTTAATTAATTACAAATGTTCATCATTTAGAAAACAGTAATATAGATGTGTTTATTTGCATGTGTGTGTGTGTTGACAGTTTTGTCTAAAATAACATTCCTGTTCCCTCTTCACAAATCCAGGTCTCCAGGTGAGCAGATCAGATAATGGGCTTAAGTGTCAAAGCAGTTGTGTACCTGATCGCCCTTCCTTCATCTGGTACAAAAACGGACAGAAAATTCAGGCAGAAGCATCTTCTTATTCAGGCAACTTTAATAACACAGACAGCTATTCTTGTGCTGTAAAAGGATATGAGGATTCCCCCTCTCCTCCAACATGTGAGTTTACTCCACATATGGAGTTAATTGTTTAACTTAGGTTCAGGAGCAGGACCACGCCTCAACCACTCCTCCAATCACCTGAATAAACGTATACATACCAGCACAGCTCTACCACAGGCCTGTCAGATCTCTCAAACTCTGGCGACCCCACATATCTCAGCAAGTGTGTTTTTCGTGTACTCACCAAGATGGATCATGTGCTGCATGTCAACCCGTCTGGGTCCAACTCCGACGACTTGTATGACTCCCTGTTTGACCCAGGTGATCCTCTGACTCCGTCTCAGCAGTCTGCCGGTAGCCGACACTCCCAGGGGAGCCGACTGCACTCTGTGGTCCACATCCTTCGGTCTCGCTGTGGTTCTCCGTTGGGCTTCATCAACGAGATCGCCCCGACTCCTAGTGAGTCTCAGGTCTCCTCTCCTCCGTCCTCGCGGGTGGGAAATTGATGCTGCGTCCACAACCGTGGGAGCCAGCGGCGGTCTCCTCCTTCTCCTTCCCGCAGCGGTGCAGCGACTAGTCGACCTTGCCGCTCCCACGACGCTCCGTCGCGCTCCACTTGGCCATCTCCACCATCTCCACGTCCACAACAAGAGTCCGACATCAGAGATTGGACCATCGCCCAGCTCCAGTGGTTCCTGAGGGCAAAAAACATCCCCTTCCACCGCAGCGACAATAAGTCCAGGCTGTACCAGCTCTATTCAGCTGCTGTCCGGGCCCCCGAGACCACAGCAGCCGCCCTTCCGGGTTCCCTTTCCGAGGCCTACTCCCACCAGCGTCACCGTCGGTGACGTCACGGTGCCTCCACCACTCCAGCCGGAGCAGCCTCTCTCATTCATTCCCCCAGCCGGGGGTCAGGTCGTATCACCCCCCGTGCCTGCTCCCTCTGATGCAGATATGTCACGCGCAATATCTGCCTTCTTCTACTCCTTGTCTCGCAGGCCTCCACTCTCACCCCGTGCACACACATCCTCCATCCCCACATCCCTGTCCTCTACCCTTCCTTCCAACTATCCTGTTCCGGCTGGCATCGCAGCCCAGGAGCCCCGTCCTGCAGCACAAGGGGCTCCTCCGGCGGGTGTTTCACTGCCTTCCACTCTCTTTCCGACGTGTCTCTCCTTACCCCTTCCCTACCCCCGTCGATCAGAGCTGGACGACTATCTGTCCATCGTGTTGGACATGGCTTTGTGTTTCGGGGGGGCGGGATTTTATAGCTACCATGTCCACTGTGCTGCACAAGCAGCCGGCCAGTTGCAGCAGCTAAATCAGGGGATGTACTGGGGGGGTCCTTGATTCTGAAATATACTGCCGCATTTTCGCAGTTCGTTCCTTCCTCTCCTGTGACTTATGGGGTGCCCCTTCTCACCCGGCCTCTACATGCACTATCATGGCTCCTCCACCGCACTCCCACCCCACCACTCCACGCAATGCCCCGATCTTCGACCATCTGTCTTCCGCTGCACCTCCTCCTCCTGTCATCCCCAGAGCCACAGACGCACGTCCCACGTGCCGGTGTCAAAGGGCATCGACAAGCGAGGACGGACGATCCTCTATCAGGGCGCCAGGATGGTGTGCAATAATTTCAATCAGTGGGGTTGCAACTCGTCTGGCTGCCGCCTCCTCCATGTCTGCTCCTACTGTGGGGGCGCTCACGCCAGGACCACCTGCCTCCACAATCCCACCAACACAGCAGCATGACTAGAACATCACCTCGGCACGCCCATCAAGGTACGTGCACTCGCTGCTGCTCTCAGTGATCACCCTGACAAGCAGTTTGTCGATTTTCTCATCTCTGGCTTCACTCATGGTTTTCACCTTGGCATTTAGGTGCTTCCCGATTCTTCCCACACGTGTCACAGTCTTCAGTCCGCTCTCACTGAGCCCCTCACTGTTGATACATTACTGGCAAAAGAGGTGACTGAGGGATTTATGATAGGCCCTTTCGATCATCCTCTTTTCTCTGCATTCCGTATTAGTCCCATTGGTGTCGCCACACGCAAATACTCAAGGAAAAAGAGGCTGATCTTTGACCTGTCTTCCCCATACGGCTCCGACTTCCCAAGCATCAACAGCCTTATTCCTAGCCCAGATTTCTCCATGCAGTACACCACCATTGACCACGCCATGGCACTGATCCGTCTGGCGGGACATGGAGCATGGCTGTCTAAGGCTGATATCACCAGCGCATTCAAGGTCTTGCCCATTCACCCTGACTTCTGGTGTTATTTTGGTGTCTGCTGGAAGGGGGCTTACTACTTCTCTGTGCGCCTCACTTTCGGCTACAAGAGCAGTCCCAAAATCTTTGACTCCTTGTCCTAGGCTCTATGCTAGATCCTCTCCAACAATTACAGGCTCCCCTACGTGCTTGATCTCCTTGACGATTTTCTTGTCGTGATTCCTCCGTCCTCACCTCCTCGCCATGGTCTCACTACACTTACGTCCGCATTTTCCGACCTCGGTGTCCCTCTGTCCGAAGTAAAAACTGAAGGACCTGGCACGTCCATTGAGTTTCTGGGCATCACTCTGGACTCACTGTCATTCCAGGCTTCAGTGCCCTTGGAGAAAGTGCAGCGCATCTCGCTGCTCTTGTCTAATTATCTCCTGACAGACAGGTGCACCAAACTCCTCGGGCACCTCAATTATGCTATCCGTAGAATTCCACAGGCAAAATCTTTTCTTTCTCAACTGCTGACCAAAGCTGCATCCATTCCCTCTCTCCACGACTGCGTGGTTTTGGACGACACTTGTAAAACGGAAATGCGCATGTGGCAGCAATTTCTGTCATCCTGGAATGGCATCTCATTCTTCTACGATGACTTCATCATTCATCCCGAGGACATTCACCTCTACACGGACGTGGCTCCCTCTGTAGGTTTTGGCAGGTATTACGCAGGGAGGTGATTTGCTGCTGCTTGGCCCTCCGAGTTTGAGTCCCTCGATGCAGAGTCACGCTCTCCCTCGTCTGCTCTGTACGAGCTGTATCCTGTGATCATCGCCACTCTAATCTGGGGGCACGAATGGTCTAAAAAATGCATCACTATTCACTCTGACAACACAGCAGTAGTAGATATAATCAATAAAGGCCGTTCCCGTTCCCCAGCCATCATGCCATTCACCCGCAGACTCACTCTCATCTCCGCTCAGCATCAATTCATCCTCCGTGCGTCTCACATTCCCGGTCACCACAACCGCACTCTCCCGCTTCTCTTTCCAGAAATTCAGATGCTTGGCTCCAGACTCGGATGTCCATCCCACAACAATCCCACCGTTTTCAGCGACCATATTCAATTAAATCCTCATCTGGCAAATCTCACTCACACCTCCCAAGAAACCATCCTTAACAGTTTAGCACCAAGCACGCTATCCGCTTACCTCACCGGCTGGAATTCTTTCAAGAATTACCACGCCACTTATCATCTACCATTTCTCTCTCTGGACGCCATGTCCACGTGCGACTTCATCACACACTGTCATACTGTAACAAAGATCCGGGCCTCCAGCATACAAACATATCTGGCTGGTATCAATTTATTCCATAAATTATCCACCGGCCTCCTTTGTCAGTCAATCTCGCACTCTCATGTCACCATGCTAATCAAAGGCTACGAAAGCACGAACCAGCGCTGACAGCCAGACGCCGTCCTCTCACCTCCGATCTGCTCTGCCGCTGCATACGCACTCTGCGCTCTGGTTACATTTCTCCCACAGTCGACTTAACACTGGAATCAATGTTTCTACTCGCTTTCTTCGGATTTCTGAGGTGCTCTGAATTTGCGCCAACCTCATCTGTCTAGGATCCTTACCGTCATCCCAGTCTATCCGACATCACCACTCACACTTCCGACTCGCTCATATTCACACTCCGTAGGAGTAAAACTGATCTGTTAGGAGCATCCTTTCCCATCTACATCTGTCGCCTCAACTCCTTTCTCAGCCCACACGAGCCACTGACCAGATACATCCGCACCCGGTATTCCGTCCGCGCTTCACCACAAGATCCCCTCTTCCTCACCGAAACAGGGAGGATGGCCACCCATTTCTGGTTCCAGAAACACTTCCATAATAGACTCCGTCTCTCCGGAATTTCATCAGATCATTACTCTTGCCATTCGTTCCGCATCGGCGCCGCCTCCTCAGCCGCCAGATCAGGAATTTCAGACCAAGTCATACAGGTCCTCGGCCGCTGGTCTTCACAAGCATATCAAACCTACATCCACAAAAACCTCAATGATCTCCGTCTAGCACACGACAGACTAAGCGTCACTTAATCAGACTCTTCTGGGGGCTTTATAACAGCACGGGCTCATCAGAACACGAGATGGAGCCCCCACACTGAGTCTCTCCGCCCACATCTACGATGACGTCATCTCCATCCTGTTCATTCATCTGCAAATAAATCATCACCACCCCATTCATAACAATTTCTCTGACAATCACATCTTCATTAAATCTTTAAACTACATATCGTTGTGGTGTGGTCCTTGCTAGTGAAATATCTATGAACATAACACCATCTAGTGGAGCTGTGTTATTCATGTTTCCTTAATATGGAGATCCCACTTGTGACTCCTCAATGACTGCACTTTAAAAATGATCAGAAGATGATTTTATCTTTCAGGTGCCGATGGTCAAACCTGCAACAGAGTGACGTACACTGACAGAAACATCTGTGCCTTCAAAGGCTCATCAGTGAACATTTCTTGCACTTACAGCAGTTACGAGAATCATGTTGAATCCAAATTCTGGTTCAGTCCTGAACGTAAAGGTCAGTGGCAGAATCCCTCACAGCCTGAGGACCTTAGTAAAGACTCCCAGTTTGCAGGTCGTGTTCAGGTCATTGACACAGAGAGAGGACGCTCCACCCTGAGAATCACTGACCTGAGAGAGAGTGACTCAGCTGAGTATCACTTCAAATTCACAACACCAAGCTTTGAATGGAGGAGTAGTTTACCTGGTACAACTCTGACTGTCACAGGTAAACACAGACTGATGTAAATACACCAACACGGTACATTTAAAAACACTCAACATGTGGATAAGGATCAATGTGTTTGTGTAATTACTGTTGCATAAATAAACAGATACAAATGCTCTCTACCTCTTATAGGAATTAATACTGTTGTGTTGATGTGTATGATATGTACATCCATCATCTGTTTTTTAGACACAGTGATAATATTGTTTCTTGTTCTCATATCCAGCTCTCCAGGTGCAGGTGACCAGAATAACAGTTGGGCAGTCTGTTACTGAGGCAGAGCTGAAGTGTCACAGCAGCTGCAGTCCAGCTGGTCGTCTTTCCTACGTCTGGTTCAAGAATAAAGTGGAAATTACTGGAGTGGAGACGTCTTCTTATAAAGCCCAGTTTGGTCTTAGTGACAACGTCTCCTGTGCTATAAAGGGACACGAGGAGGTCCCCTCTCCTTCAGTGTGTAAGTTTAATCCACTGTGTCAGGACAAAAAAGACACATACGTTCAGTATTTGCAACACAATTATAATGTCAGACATAACTTCACTGGAGTAGTTTTCTATTGAATTTAGTTTCAGGTGATTTCCAAAGTGGGTTTGCTTTTTTCAGTTTAGTTTTATAATTAAAAATATTTAGTTTTAGTTTATCTGTTATTAGTTTTTTATTGTAATATGAGGGGTATTGTCAGGAGCAAGATTTAAAAAGTTAGGTGTTACAGTACAACCATAACTCTTTGTGGAAGCAGCTGACTCACAGTTTTTCTAGTTCAACATGATTATACAGTTTTAATAACTGTAATAACCTTAGTTGCTACATGTTTAGTGTAAAAATGTTTCTGTTACTGAGATGCTCCATTACTTGTATTGATGATGTCATGGCCAATAGCTCCCAGCTGGAGTTAACTGAACAGTCTTTGACTGAGACAGAGTGGATACTGTTGCTGTGGAACTTTTCATTTTTCATAGTAAAACTTTATCATGGAGGTTTTTTAAGATTTATTCTTGACAGACAGATAGACAGTCTTTGTGTAGTGGTCGTAAATGTGAAAAACATAAGTTCTGCTACAACCACAGAGGCTGAATATAATGACAGCTGATGCAACAGCTGTGAGTATAAAGAAATATTAGGAGAGAGTTTGTTGTATTTTTCTGACTCATGGGGACGGCCCAGTGAAAGTATTAATAAGAGCCGGCTTTTTTCCCCCAAAATAAAACTAATGGTTCTCTTCCCACCTCCAATAATTTTATATAAACTGTTTTGTAGCCTCAGAATTATTTACAAAACATGACAAGGAAGTGATCAACCAATAACAATAATGAAACAAACATTAACTTCTGCTAACAACTAGATCTTGACTGAGAGGACTGTCAGGACTGACTCAGCAAACAGAACCTGTATATAAAGAGAAGAATATGTAAAAATAGTCATTTGTCTGTGATAATGTCTTCTATCATCTTTTGAAGTTATTCATGTTCATTTCTCCTCCAGATGCTCCAAAGCTTCCCTCTGTGTCAGTGAGTCCCTCTGCTGAGATAGTGGAGGGCAGTTCAGTGACTCTGACCTGTAGCAGTGATGCTAACCCAGCAGCTAAATACACCTGGTACAAGAAGACAGTAAACCCCAGACGTCTCAGTGAAGAACCACAGCTCGTCTTCAGCTCCATCCAGTCCTCTGACTCTGGACAGTATTACTGCACAGCAGAGAACGAGCTGGGGAGGAGGACGTCTAATGACTTCACCATGGATGTGAAATGTGAGTGAAAAAGCTTATTTGAATATAACATACAGCTTGAATCTGTCCAGTGTTTGCTGATGATACCTACTCTCTTCAGCTCTACATTTAGCTTTAGCCTGACATAGGTGCGGACATTTGCAGTCGCCTCTCTGTCAGCTCTGCTGCATTTGTGCAAAGTTTAGGCTCTTAGTGGTGCTTTTTGTGGCTGGCTTTGGATGGTGGTGTCGTGTGGCTGTGAGTCACTCATCGGGATGAGGACATTAACTTACCAGTCTGTAAAGTGTCCTGCTGCTGACTTCTGCCAGTTACTGTAGCTAAGTCAAAGTTCAGTAAACATCTAGGAAAAAGTAAGAGGAATGGGCCCCAGCTGCTCGCCACTGTACAGGCGTTGGAAAAGCAATCTGGACGACCTCCGTGCCATATTATTTTCCAACAGGAGTTCATGAACTGTAAGGTCCATTATTTCACCGAAACTTGGCTGAATCCTGGACAGCGCCATTCAACCAGGCGGTTCAGCACAGACATTACAACTACATTAGTAAGAGTACACTAATAATAAGATGTGAACTGCTTTGTGACTTTAATCCTACTCGAAAGAATAAATGAAAAATATAAAGGATGAGTTGGCTGATAACTGCCAACTGAAGAAGCAGCCAAGCCACCGTTTTAGAGAACTGAACGTTGCCCACCAGCATCGTGGTGCCTTTCATACTCAGACAGAAATGTTTACAAAAGTGTGTGCCAGATAATATACATAGAACAAATAAACAAACACTAATACTCACTGTATGACATTAACATGAAACAATGAATGCATGTTAGTTATTGCTGATTATTTAAAAAAAAAAAAAAACAGCTCATAGAAAGACTGCGTGCTCTTACTCTGACATGTGGAAATGACGTCATCAGCTGGGTGATCACGTGCTATTTGAAAATGACCGAGTGATACCAGTGCATTTTCGTTCGGACCGGCGAAAAGTTTGTTTCAAAACTCTGTGTTTGTAAAAAGGAAATCCACACGTGTAGAACTGAGATCCACAAATGTTTTTTTGATTCACAAATAAAAACTGACTTCACAAATGCCTGTTCGAAAGTTGTAAATATTAGGAAGATATTCACAAATGCTTTTCATTTATTTGCAAATTAATTTAATGTATTCACAGATATTTTTTTTTATTTGTGGAATGTGTTTGTGTATTTGCAGATCCATTTTATACTTGCAAAATATTTTTGTGAGTTTACAAATCTTTTTTTGTATTTGTGGAAGGTGTTTTATATTTACAGATTACACATTTACACACAGATTGTCGATCTGTTCACACACATAATTATGAAACAAATCTATCTCCATAGTATGAGAGCAGACGTGAGTTAAATAAAGTTACACACACTGAAGCTCCTTCAGTACAAATGAAAGTCTGTCTCCTGATGTTCTGAGTCTGATTGTGGTTCCTGATGTGCTCTGTGTTACAGTGATACAGGGTCAGTATGGCTGGAGAGTGACTTACACCTCTACTAAGATCTGTGCTGTAAAAGGATCAACAGTGGAAATACACTGCAGCTACACATACCCATCCAGAATATATGGCCATCATGCTACAGTTGAGAAAACATTCTGGTTTACCAAAGTGAATAGACGTGATCCTGTAGATCTGACAACAGACTCACAGTATTCAGGTCGTGTGCAGTATGACTGTGATAAGATTAGGAACTACTGCACTCTGAGAATCACAGACCTGAGAGAGAGCGACTCAGCTGTGTACAAGTTCAGGTTCATAACAGACCATCCCACTGGTTATACTGGTTCACCTGGAGTCACTTTGTCTGTCACAGGTAACATTTTCATTCATATGTTAATTATTTACAAATGTTCAACATCTAGAAAACAATAATATAGATGTGTTTATTTGCATGTGTGTGTGTTGACAGTTTTGTCTAAAATAACATTCCTGTTCCCTCTTCACAAATCCAGGTCTCCAGGTGAGCAGATCATATAATGGGCTTGACTGTCAAAGCAGTTGTGTACCTGATCGCTATTCCTTCATCTGGTACAAAAACGGACAGAAAAATCAGACAGAAGCATCTTCTTCTTATTATTTAGGCAACTATAATTGTGAAGACAGCTATTCTTGTGCTGTAAATGGATATGAGGATTCCCCCTCTCCTCCAACATGTGAGTTTACTCCACATATATCTATGAACATAACACCATCTAGTGGAGCTGTGTTATTCATGTTTCCTTAATATGGAGATCCCACTTGTGACTCCTCAATGACTGCACTTTAAAAATGATCAGAAGATGATTTTATCTTTCAGGTGCCGATGGTCAAACCTGCAACAGAGTGACGTACACTGACAGAAACATCTGTGCCTCCAAAGGCTCATCAGTGGACATTTCTTGCACTTACAGCAGTTACAAGAATCATGTTGAATCCAAATTCTGGTTCAGTCCTGAACGTAAAGATCAGTGGCAGAATCCCTCACAGCCTGAGGACCTTAGTAAAGACTCCCAGTTTGCAGGTCGTGTTCAGGTCATTGACACAGAGAGAGGACGCTCCACCCTGAGAATCACTGACCTGAGAGAGAGCGACTCAGCTGAGTATCACTTCAAATTCACAACACCAAGCTTTGAATGGAGGAGTAGTTTACCTGGTACAACTCTGACTGTCACAGGTAAACACAGACTGATGTAAATACACCAACACGGTACATTTAAAAACACTCAACATGTGGATAAGGATCAATGTGTTTGTGTAATTACTGTTGCATAAATAAACAGATACAAATGCTCTCTACCTCTTATAGGAATTAATACTGTTGTGTTGATGTGTATGATATGTACATCCATCATCTGTTTTTTAGGCACAGTGATAATATTGTTTCTTGTTCTCATATCCAGCTCTCCAGGTGCAGGTGACCAGAATAACAGTTGGGCAGTCTGTTACTGAGGCAGAGCTGAAGTGTCACAGCAGCTGCAGTCCAGCTGGTCGTCTTTCCTACGTCTGGTTCAATAATAAAGTGGAAATTACTGGAGTGGAGACGTCTTCTTATAAAGCCCAGTTTGGTCTTAGTGACAACGTCTCCTGTGCTATAAAGGGACACGAGGAGGTCCCCTCTCCTTCAGTGTGTAAGTTTAATCCACTGTGTCAGGACAAAAAAGACACATACGTTCAGTATTTGCAACACAATTATAATGTCAGACATAACTTCACTGGAGTAGTTTTCTATTGAATTTAGTTTCAGGTGATTTCCAAAGTGGGTTTGCTTTTTTCAGTTTAGTTTTATAATTAAAAATATTTAGTTTTAGTTTATCTGTTATTAGTTTTTTATTGTAATATGAGGGGTATTGTCAGGAGCAAGATTTAAAAAGTTAGGTGTTACAGTACAACCATAACTCTTTGTGGAGGCAGCTGACTCACAGTTTTTCTAGTTCATCATGATTATACAGTTTTAATAACTGTAATAACCTTAGTTGCTACATGTTTAGTGTAAAAATGTTTCTGTTACTGAGATGCTCCATTACTTGTATTGATGATGTCATGGCCAATAGCTCCCAGCTGGAGTTAACTGAACAGTCTTTGACTGAGACAGAGTGGATACTGTTGCTGTGGAACTTTTCATTTTTCATAGTAAAACTTTATCATGGAGGTTTTTTAAGATTTATTCTTGACAGACAGATAGACAGTCTTTGTGTAGTGGTCGTAAATGTGAAAAACATAGGTTCTGCTACAACCACAGAGGCTGAATATAATGACAGCTGATGCAACAGCTGTGAGTATAAAGAAATATTAGGAGAGAGTTTGTTGTATTTTTCTGACTCATGGGGACGGCCCAGTGAAAGTATTAATAAGAGCCGGCTTTTTTCCCCCAAAATAAAACTAATGGTTCTCTTCCCACCTCCAATAATTTTATATAAACTGTTTTGTAGCCTCAGAATTATTTACAAAACATGACAAGGAAGTGATCAACCAATAACAATAATGAAACAAACATTAACTTCTGCTAACAGCTAGATCTTGACTGAGAGGACTGTCAGGACTGACTCAGCAAACAGAACATGTATATGAAGAGAAGAATATGTAAAAATAGTCATTTGTCTGTGATAATGTCTTCTGTCATCTTTTGAAGTTGTTCATGTTCATTTCTCCTCCAGATGCTCCAAAGCTTCCCTCTGTGTCAGTGAGTCCCTCTGCTGAGATAGTGGAGGGCAGTTCAGTGACTCTGACCTGTAGCAGTGATGCTAACCCAGCAGCTAACTATACCTGGTACAAAAAGACAGTAAACCCCAGACCTCCCAGTGAAGAACCACAGCTCGTCTTCAGCTCCATCCAGTCCTCTGACTCTGGACAGTATTACTGCACAGCAGAGAACGAGCTGAGGGAGATGAGGTCTAATGACTTCACCATGGATGTGAAATGTGAGTGAAAAAGCTTATTTGAATATAACATACAGCTTAAATCTGTCCAGTGTTTGCTGATGATACCTACTCTCTTCAGCTCTACATTTAGCTTTAGCCTGACATAGGTGCGGACATTTGCAGTCGCCTCTCTGTCAGCTCTGCTGCATTTGTGCAAAGTTTAGGCTCTTAGTGGTGCTTTTTGTGGCTGGCTTTGGATGGTGGTGTCGTGTGGCTGCGAGTCACTCATCGGGATGAGGACATCAACTTAGCAGTCTGTAAACTGTCCTGCTGCTGACTTCTGCCAGTTACTGTAGCTAAGTCAAAGTTCAGTAAACATCTAGGAAAAAGTAAGAGGAATGGGCCCCAGCTGCTCGCCACTGTACAGGCGTTGGAAAAGAAATCTGGACGACCTCCGTGCCATATTATTTTCCAACAGGAGTTCATGAACTGTAAAATTCTTTATTTCACCGAAACTTGGCTGAATCCTGGACAGCGCCATTCATTCAGGAGGCTCTTTTTCAATATGCTGATTTGACAAAGTAGAGGACTCTGGTGAGAGAAGGAGAGTAGGTGTGTGCTTTACAGTGAATAAGGACTGGTGTATCAGCTGGAATGTGAGGTGCTGTCCTGTTCCTGCTGTGGATCACTGCTCGGGAGAAGCAACCATACAGCCATCTTGGAACCATTTGGAAACATGGACAATAACAAAGCAGCAGCTAACAATGTAAAAAGACCTTTCAAAGGGACTAAATTAAAGTGCACAAGTTAAAGGAGCTGATGGGATCACATTTCACTGGAGTTGTATCTCGTAAAACTCCACGTGACAAATAAATGATCGATTGATGGATTAGTTCCACATTCACAGTCTGCTGTCATTAACTGAGCAGCTCCAGAAGATTTTAGGTGTTTTATGCAGTTTTGGGACTCAACAGTCACACATCCATTTGTCAGGGCACCTTCAAAGTCTAAAATACCATATGTTCTTTTGTGGTAACACACCTTTAACCTTGAAAAACCTCTGTTGAAATCTCTCCTCCAGATGCTCCAAGAGTTCCCTCTGTGTCAGTGAATCCCTCTGGTAAAATCATGGAGGGCAGTTCAGTGACTCTGACCTGCAGCAGTGATGCTAACCCAGCAGCTAAAAAGACCTGGTACATGGAAAACCAAAAAGTGCTTCAAGGATCAGACGGTGTATATCAGTTCATGTCCATCAGCTCTGAAGACAGAGGGAAGTACTACTGCACATCTGAGAATCAACATGGACGGATTAACTCTTCATCCATTTTTATAGATGTCCAGTGTAAGTAAAAAGCATGAATACTTACCAGTGTTGTGCACAGACATTTTGTGAGGCAGGTGCTCAAGTGAAAAAAAGTGCACTCATTCCACAAAATTTGTTTTGCATTTGGGCATGCAGACATTTTCTTGTGTGCTTACAAAGTGCACCCTGCCAGAAGTTTCTGAAGAGTTCTTGAGGCCAAAGTGCATACAGTACATTTGTGCACAGTAATGAGCAGAGAACAGACGTGTGCAGCGGCTGCAGCTTCGCGCTCCCCCTCTGCGCTCTATGCGCATGGTATGTTCCCACAGCAGCAAACCACATGTCAGATTTGTTTAAAGTAATTCTCAGAGCCGTGGTGTGGGAGATTGAAACAGTATTTCAAATTGGGGTTTGGTTTAAAAAAAGTCACGTGGACATGGGGAAGCATCTGCGTCTGTCTCCACTCGCAACGGGCAGTTGGTGAACCAAAATCTGCCAGAGAGTTGGAGGGAGACGATGTGATTTTCCAGGCTAGCTTTTGTAAAGCGTAATGTTGGTTTACTGCTTAAGTTAGTCTGGCTGTATTGAGTTGTTTAAATAGTGGTTTAATAGTAGTTTAATTTCACAACAGTGTCAAACAATGCTGAGGCTTAGAGCAAACACCATTGTTACCTGGCTGTCCATGAAGGCAGGTCAGGGAGATGTGATGCTGCTCTGCAGGGTGCTCAGTTTGTGTTTGTTAAATGTGGGGACTGTGACAGGGGAAGTTAAAGAGGTAGGTGCAGGTGCTTGACTCAAATGCAGTTATCAGGCATAAAACACACTTTAAAATGAGAATTGATGCCATGAGCCAAGTTTAAAAACTAAAATGTAAAATGACTAAAAGAAATAGAAAGAAACATCTTTGTGCCCAAAAAGGGCACTTATCTTGTCAGAGGCCAAAAGGGCAGGTGTTGAGCGCAACTTCGCAGTCGGCAGTAACACAATCCTGGCACAGTGCTGCAACATGGAAGAGGTTCATTACATTATGAGTAGGAGGAAGACTGAATCAGCAACAAGCCTGAGTAAAATCCAAACACCAGTACTTCTTATTGTCTTCTTTGTTGAATTTAGGTCTCAGGGAAATGTCTGTCTGTGTCAGATGCCTTATTATGTTAGATACTTTAGCTATTCAAGCAGGTGTGCTCCATCAGTCACGTCTGATAAGCTTCACCACAAGTACAAATACTGTGACACTGAAATTATATACAAGCAGAAGAATGGAAAACTAGCTAAGTAATAGGAATATACAGTAATCCCCTGATGGAAGTAAGGTTTGAACAGCTTCCATTTAGGATTCATCCTGACGGTGGCCACTGTGCAGTATCTTAAATGGTTTCACTGTAAAGCTATAAATGTGTGTGTCTAATGTATTACCAATTATGTGTAAATCACAGGAGGTCAATCATCAACCTGACTGAGCTTGACACTGTGTTGAAAGATTTTGTCATCTGTGCTGTGCCAGCCACATGTAGTTTACACGCAAGTAAAGCCATGAAAACTGCAGTGCATTTCTGTTTTGAGATCCCAGCAGCACATTGCTTCACTTAATGTGAAGAAGTGGTCATGTTTTGTCTGAACTGTTTGATGATGTTGAGTCATTTCAAATATTTGCAATGTATGTGGGAGACATGATACAGGACATAATTTTCATGTACAGGTCTGTTAGAGGTCACTGTAGCCTGACAGCTAGCTTTGTAGAGGTGACAACAGCCTGTCTCAGGACTTCTAAAGTAGGTGGATAACACAGTACCCACCTTCTGGCTTTGGCAGTCCATACTTAAAAACTGGTGTGTAAACAAAGATTGATAAGTTGTCTCTCATTTCTCGTCCAGATGCTCCAAAGCTTCCCTCTGTGTCAGTGAGTCCCTCTGCTGAGATAGTGGAGGGCAGTTCAGTGAATCTGACCTGTAGCAGTGATGCTAACCCAGCAGCTAAATATACCTGGTATAAGGAGAGCCAAACACTGCATCATGGACCAGAAAACATATATCTTTTCCCCAATATCAGCTCAAAGGACAGCGGGATCTACTACTGCAAGTCTGAGAATAAGTATGGCAAGAACAACTCCACAGCTGTTCACATAGATGTCCAGTGTAAGTACAACACTGGGAATTCACTTTGACATACATTGTGTTCATGTAGTGGATGTAAACATCTGATGAGCTGAGGGTGGGAGAAACATGGTCTAAAGTAGCATTATGAGGGGTTTAAATGATTCAGATCAAGTCTATCTTAATACTATACTTGCATGCCATTTGTTCATTTTAAAAAGGATTTTGGTCACTGCAATAATTCCTCCTGTCCATGCTGGCCATGAAATGAAATACTTTCATACAGCAGCTACATTGTAAGAAATGGATGGCACAATCCATTTCCAGTCCCAAAGTTGAGCTAAAGCTAATATCAGACTTTAGCAGTCATAGTTACACAAATCAACTGTAGCTTCCAAAGTTTCCAAACAGAACTACCAGGACAAAAGTGTGCCTCAGATGAATTATGAAATTGCATATTTTTGAATTGTATGTTATTTAGTGCCAGTGCTAGTGGCAGTCATAATGATGACATTGTTTCTCTTGGCTTAAAATCTGAATCTGAATCAGCTTTGTAGTACTGTATGTGTGCACATATTAGGAATTGACATTTTGATACATTTCCCCTCCAGATGCTCCAAAGCTTCCCTCTGTGTCAGTGAGTCCCTCTGCTGAGATAGTGGAGGGCAGTTCAGTGACTCTGACCTGTAGCAGTGATGCTAACCCAGCAGCTAACTATACCTGGTACAAGGAGAACCAAACACTGCATCATGGACCAGAAAACATATATGTTTTCCCCAATATCAGCTCAAAGGACAGCGGGATCTACCACTGCAAGTCTGAGAATAAGTATGGCAAGAACAACTCCACAGCTGTTCACATAGATGTCCAGTGTAAGTACAACACTGGGAATTCCCTTTGACATACATTGTGTTCATGTAGTGGATGTGAACATCTGATGAGCTGAGGGTGGGAGAAACATGGTCTAAAGTAGCATTATGAGGGGTTTAAATGATTCAGATCAAGTCTATCTTAATACTATACTTGCATGCCATTTGTTCATTTTAAAAAGGATTTTGGTCACTGCAATGATTCCTCCTGTCCATGCTGGCCATGAAATGAAATACTTTCATACAGCAGCTACATTGTAAGAAATGGATGGCACAATCCATTTCCAGTCCCAAAGTTGAGCTAAAGCTAATATCAGACTTTAGCAGTCATAGTTACACAAATCAACTGTAGCTTCCAAAGTTTCCAAACAGAACTACCAGGACAAAAGTGTGCCTCAGATGAATTATGAAATTGCATATTTTTGAATTATATGTTATTTAGTGCCCCTCCCAGTAGGTGGCAGTCATAATGATGACATTGTTTCTCTTGGCTTAAAATCTGAATCTGAATCAGCTTTGTAGTACTGTATGTGTGCACATATTAGGAATTGACATTTTGATACATTTCTCGTCCAGATGCTCCAAAGCTTCCCTCTGTGTCAGTGAGTCCCTCTGCTGAGATAGTGGAGGGTGACTCAGTGAATCTGACCTGTAGCAGTGATGCTAACCCAGCAGCTAACTATACCTGGTACAAGGAGAACCAAACACTGCATCATGGACCAGAAAACATATATCTTTTCCCCAGTATCAGCTTAAAGGACAGCGGGATCTACTACTGCAAGTCTGAGAATAAGTATGGCAAGAACAACTCCACAGCTGTTCACATAGATGTCCAGTGTAAGTACAACACTGGGAATTCCCTTTGACATACATTGTGTTCATGTAGTGGATGTAAACATCTGATGAACTGAGGGTGGGAGAAACATGGTCTAAAGTAGCATTATGAGGGGTTTAAATGATTCAGATCAAGTCTATCTTAATACTATACTTGCATGCCATTTTGTTAATTTTAAAAAGGATTTTGGTCACTGCAATAATTCCTCCTGTCCATGCTGGCCATGAAATGAAATACTTTCATACAGCAGCTACATTGTAAGAAATGGATGGCACAATCCATTTCCAGTCCCAACGTTCAGCTAAAGCTAATATCAGACTTTAACAGTGTTAGCTACACAAATCAACTGTAGCTTCCAAAGTTTCCAAACAGAACTATCAGGACAAAAGTGTCAACTGCCTCCAAGAAATAAAAACCTGGATGACCACTAACCTCCTCAAACTCAACAGCAAAAAAAAAACAGAGCTCATGGTCGTGGCTCCCAGGGCAGTGCTCCGGAAGCTTGGAGACCTTCTCCTCCATGTGGACGGCTGCTCCATCTCTCCTGTGCCAAAAACACGCAACCTGGGCGTCATCCTGGACTCTACTCTCTCATTCGAGTCACACATCAAATCTGTCACCAAATCTGCCTTTTTTCACCTTAAAAACATTTCCAGACTCCGCCTTTCACTCTCAGATTCTGTGGCTGAGACCCTGATCCATGCCTTCATTACATCCCGACTGGATTATTGCAACAGAGTCCTGTTTGGGGTCCCCAGTAAAGTTCTCGACAGGCTCCAGTATGTGCAAAACTCAGCTGCCAAGGTGCTTACCCGCACTAAGCCTTGGCAGCACATCACTCCCACCCTCATTCACCTGCACTAGCTTCCGGTTAAGTTCCGCATAACCTACAAACTTCTTCTTCTTGCATACAAATCGCTCCGCAACCTTGCTCCACCGTACCTATCGGACCTTCTCCACCAGCATACCCCATCACGGAACCTGAGGTCCTCTGACTCAGGTCTCCTCTCCATCCCCCGCACCAATAGGCGGACCTTTGGGGATAGAGCCTTGAGTGTGGCAGCCCCCACCCTCTAGAACACTCTCCCTATGGAGATTCGCCTTACTCCATCTCTGGACACTTTCAAATCTGCGCTGAAAAGACACTTCTTCACACAGGCCTTTGGCAGCTAGTCTTTTTATCTTGCTCTGTCTTATTTTGTTTGTTCATCTGTTGTGTTTTTTGATTTTTCTGTAAAGCGTCCTTGGGTCTCCTGAAAGGTGCTATATAAATATAAGCTATTATTATTATTATTATTATTATTACTTGTTTAGCCTTACGGAGACATTTTCATTGCTACAAAGCTGACAGCTTTAATGAGTAATTCACTAAGCTAAAACGTGTTAAAACATGATTAAAACATATTAATAGTGTATTTTCACTAAGTGCCATAGATGCAAATGAATCACTACACAGTTTGTCTGCGACCATGTTGGGAACCTGCAGCACAGCTTCATGATCTCCAGTGGAGAACTGGCAGAAAAAGCATCAGATGAATTATGAAATTGTCTGTTTTTGAATTATATGTTATTTAGTGCCCCTCCTAGTAGGTGGCAGTCATAATGATGATCTTGTTTCTCTTGGCTTAAAATCTGAATCTGAATCTGCTTTGTAGTACTGTATGTGTGCACATATTAGGAATTGACTTTTTGATACATTTTGTCCTCCAGATACTCCACAGCGTCCCTCTGTGTCAGTGAGTCCCTCTGCTGAGATAGTGGAGGGCAGTTCAGTGAATCTGACCTGTAGCAGTGATGCTAACCCAGCACCTAAGTACACCTGGTACAAGGAGAGCCAAACACTGCATCATGGACCAGAAAACATATATCTTTTCCCTAATATCAGCTCAAAGGACAGCGGGATCTACCACTGCCAGTCTGAGAATAAGTATGGCAAGAACATCTCCACAGCTGTACACATAGATGTCCAGTGTAAGTACAACATTGGGAATTCACTTTGACATACATTGTGTTCATGTAGTGGATGTAAACGTCTGATGAGCTGAGGGTGGGAGAAACAAGGTCTAAAGTAGCATTATGAGGGGTTTAAATGATTCAGATCAAGTCTATCTTAATACTATACTTGCATGCCATTTGTTCATTTTAAAAAGGATTTTGGTCACTGCAATAATTCCTCCTGTCCATGCTGGCCATGAAATGAAATACTTTCATATAGCAGCTACATTGTAAGAAATGGATGGCACAATCCATTTCCAATCCCAAAGTTGAGCTGAAGCTAATATCAGACTTTAACAGTGTTAGTTACACAAATCAACTGTAGCTTCCAAAGTTTCCAAACAGAACTATCAGGACAAAAGTACCTACTTCCTTTCCTGTCTAAAATTTTGGAAAGAGCAGTTGCCGCACAGCTACAACAACACATGTCTGACCATAAGCTTTCTGTACCCCTTCAATCTGGCTTCAGAACCCATCACAGCACAGAGACTGCCTTGTTGAAGATCACCAACGATCTCCTCATCGCTGCTGACTCTGGCCGCATCACCATCTTGGTTTTGTTGGACCTCTCTGCTGCTTTTGATACAGTCTCCCACATCATCCTCCTCAACCGCCTCTCCACCCACCTGGGGCTCTCCGGCACAGCTCTGTCCTGGTTCCAGTCATATCTAGTCTATATCTATCTATCCAACCGACAACAGTTTATCACAGTCGATGGATCCACTTCCCACCCTGCCCCAGTTAACCACGGTGTGCCGCAAGGCTCCGTCCTTGGTCCCCTCCTCTTCACCATCTACATGCTCCCCCTTGGTTCAATCATCCGCCGCTATGGTCTACAATTCTACTGTTATGCCGATGACACCCAACTGTACCTTAGCACATCACCATCCACCAAGCACCCTCCACAGTCCCTTGTCAACTGCCTCCAAGAAATAAAAACCTGGATGACCACTAACCTCCTCAAACTCAACAGTAAAAAAAAAACAGAGCTCATGGTCGTGGCTCCCAGGGCAGTGCTCCGGAAGCTTGGAGACCTTCTCCTCCATGTGGACGGCTGCTCCATCTCTCCTGTGCCAGAAACATGCAACCTAGGCGTCATCCTTGACTCTACTCTCTCTTTCAAGTCACACATCAAATCTGTCACCAAATATGCCTTTTTTTCACTTTAAAAACATTTCCAGACTCCGCCTTTCACTCTCAGATTCTGTGGCTGAGACCCTGATCCATGCCTTCATTACATCCCGGCTGGATTATTGCAACAGAGTCCTGTTTGGGGTCCCCAGTAAAGTTCTCGACAGGCTCCAGTATGTGCAAAACTCAGCTGCCAAGGTGCTTACCCGCACTAAGCCTTGGCAGCACATCACTCCCACCCTCATTCACCTGCACTAGCTTCCGGTTAAGTTCCGCATAACCTACAAACTTCTTCTTCTTGCATACAAATCGTTCCGCAACCTTGCTCCACCGTACCTATCGGACCTTCTCTACCAGCATACCCCATCACGGAACCTGAGGTCCTCTGACTCAGGTCTCCTCTCCATCCCCCGCACCAATAGGCGGACCTTTGGGGATAGAGCCTTGAGTGTGGCAGCCCCCACCCTCTAGAACACTCTCCCTATGGAGATTCGCCTTACTCCATCTCTGGACACTTTCAAATCTGCGCTGAAAAGACACTTCTTCACACAGGCCTTTGGCAGCTAGTCTTTTTATCTTGCTCTGTCTTATTTTGTTTGTTCATCTGTTGTGTTTTTTGATTTTTCTGTAAAGCGTCCTTGGGTCTCCTGAAAGGTGCTATATAAATATAAGCTATTATTATTATTATTATTATTATTATTACTTGTTTAGCCTTACGGAGACATTTTCATTGCTACAAAGCTGACAGCTTTAATGAGTAATTCACTAAGCTAAAACATGTTAAAACATGATTAAAACATATTAATAGTGTATTTTCACTAAGTGCCACAGATGCAAATGAATCACTACACAGTTTGTCTGCGACCATGTTGGGAACCTGCAGCACAGCTTCATGATCTCCAGTGGAGAACTGGCAGAAAAAGCATCAGATGAATTATGAAATTGTCTGTTTTTGAATTATATGTTATTTAGTGCCCCTCCCAGTAGGTGGCAGTCATAATGATGACCTTGTTTCTCTTGGCTTAAAATCTGAATCTGAATCAGCTTTGTAGTACTGTATGTGTGCACATATTAGGAATTGATGTTTTGATACATTTTGTCCTCCAGATGCTCCAAAGCTTCCCTCTGTGTCAGTGAGTCCCTCTGCTGAGATAGTGGAGGGTGACTCAGTGAATCTGACCTGTAGCAGTGATGCTAACCCAGCAGCTAAATATACCTGGTACAAGGAGAACCAAACACTGCATCATGGACCAGAAAACATATATCTTTTCCCCAATATCAGCTCAAAGGACAGCGGGATCTACCACTGCAAGTCTGAGAATAAGTATGGCAAGAACAACTCCACAGCTGTTCACATAGATGTCCAGTGTAAGTACAACATTGGGAATTCCCTTTGACATACATTGTGTTCATGTAGTGGATGTGAACATCTGATGAGCTGAGGGTAGGAGAAACATGGTCTAAAGTAGCATTATGAGGGGTTTAAATGATTCAGATCAAGTCTATCTTAATACTATACTTTCATGCCATTTCATTCATTCATTCATTTTCTAACCGCTTCATCCTCTTGAGGGTCGCGGGGGGGCTGGAGCCTATCCCAGCTGACATCGGGCGAGAGGCAGGGTACACCCTGGACAGGTCGCCAGACTATCGCAGGGCTGACACATAGAGACAGACAACCATTCACGCTCACATTCACACCTACGGACAATTTAGAGTTATCAATTAACCTAGTCCCCAATCTGCATGTCTTTGGACTGTGGGAGGAAGCCGGAGTGCCCGGAGAGAACCCACGCTGACACGGGGAGAACATGCAAACTCCACACAGAAGGGCCCCCAGGTTGCCCCCGGCAACCCTCTTGCTGTGAGGCGAGAGTGCTAACCACCACACCACCGTGCCGCCCTGCATGCCATTTGTTAATTTTAAAAAGGATTTTGGTCACTGCAATAATTCCTACTGTCCATGCTGGCCATGAAATGAAATACTTTCATTCAGCAGCTACATTGTAAGAAATGGATGGCACAATCCATTTCCAGTCCCAAAGTTGAGCTGAAGCTAATATCAGACTTTAGCAGTCATAGTTACACAAATCAACTGTAGCTTCCAAAGTTTCTCTGCTGAGAAAGGTAAAATGTTTGCCCAGGGATAAGTCACAATCTCAATCCAGTATCCCCACAAAGTGTCCAACCAAGGAGTAGAAGAGTACAACAGAATCTGTGAAAATACTGGATTTAAACATCTGGCTTTGCTCCGAGCTAACGTTTTATCTGTCCATGCAGAAAGTAGACATCTGTGAGATCGAGAAAATGCTTCTGAAGACATAAGATGTAGCTATGGCTAAAAGATTAACATTCTAACTCAACTCCTAAAATTTGCTTAGAACATGAACCACATCACACAGTAACACAGGAAGTGCTGCGGTCACAAATAGGGCCATGGAGGGAAATGTCATGATAGTACGTAGGCTTATTAGGCATATTACTGACAGTAAACCCACACAGAACTACCAGGACAAAAACACCTACTGGTTTAGCCTTACTGAGACATTTTCATTGCTACAAAGCCGACAGCTTTAATGAGTCATGGGTAATTCACGAAGTTAAAACATGTTAAAACATGATTAAAATGTATTAATAGTGTATATTCACATTGTGCCATACAGTAGATGCAAATGAATCACTACACAGTTTCTCTGTGATCATGTTGGGAACCTGCAGCACAGCTTCATGATCTCCAGTGAAGAATTAGTAGAAAAGGCATCAGATGAATTATAAAATAAGATAAGATAAGATAAGATAAGATACACCTTTATTGATCCCACAATTGAGAAATTCCAGTGTTACAGCAGTCAGGGAGAAGAGTCAGATTAAGAATTTCAAAATTTAAAAACTTAAAACTTACTTAAAAACTAGGCATGCAGAAAAGTAAAAAAATTCAAGAAACGGCAATAAATAATACTAATAATAAAAATGAAAAGTAGATAATAATGAGAAGTGGATAAAAATGTGAGCATATTTAGCGCAATTTTCTGTTTTTGAATTCTATGTTATTTGGTGCCCCTCCCAGTAGGTGGCAGTCATAATGATGACCTTGTTTCCCTAAGCCTAAAATCTGAATCTGAATCATCTTAGTAGTATGTGTGCACATATTAGGAATTTACTTTTCGAAACATTTTCTCCTCCAGATGCTCCAAAGCTTCCCTCTGTGTCAGTGAGTCCCTCTGCTGAGATAGTGGAGGGCAGTTCAGTGAATCTGACCTGTAGCAGTGATGCTAACCCAGCAGCTAACTACACCTGGTACAAGGAGGATGAAGACTCACCAAAAGCATCAGGACAGATCTTCACCATCACTGACATCAGAGCTGAACACAGTGGGAATTATTACTGTGAAGCCCAGAACACAAGAGGACGTCATAACTCCACCTTTCATCCAATTATTGTGTCAAGTAAGTCATACTGATGTGTCTGTCCATAGCCCAATCACTTACACTTTATCTTAACCTTCCAGTTAAACAAGCCAATCACAGTACAAGCCTTCTTTAGTTACAACACATAATTTATTTCTGCAATCTTCAACTACCGAGCAGAGAGCTCAGACAAACAGATGTCAACATGTCTTTTTTTGAACTACTCTAATAAGGGCAGCAAAGTGCTCCAAGCCCAAGGGAACCAACCATTGTTATGAAACAGAGCAGAATGGCTTCAGACTTGGCTGTGCGCCCTGGAAGTCACAAACTGTCAACTGCATAAAGCAGAAATGTAATCCTAAAATCCTTCGGATTCTGTCCATGACTATCCCAAACTAGATCACTTCTATGAAAGTTGGTTAGTGGCACACGGAGCCAAAAAACAGCCAAATTCCTGTAGTGTGAAATTACCTGGATCTTCCGCATCACTGGGCCCATAGATCAAGTGCACTGGCAACTTATGGCGGCTGAGCATATAACTTATGGTTAAGAACTCTGTTAACTTTCCTGATGGTGAAAGGAGTCCATTTATCAGTGATACTCAAAAAGATGTATTCACTGATCACTGATTTATAGATTTCTCTTTCACACCCTGAAATTGTTGGCCACTATTTAAAAATGGCTTCAAAGCCCGGCGCTGTTTCTAGGGGCTTGCTACTAAATCCAGGGCCGATGGCTTGAGTTGTCCTGTCAGCTCCCTGTCAAAGACTTTTTGTGATACCCTCGTGATGGAGCACACGCATATTCCACCTCTCCTGTTTGCCAGTCAGCAAGTATTGCCCCAAACTTCTGTGCTACACAGCTGTGGCATGTCAACCAACACACAGCCCAGCAATATTTTGTTTGGCCTGGACACCCTCAATTTTGGTATGAAAGGAACCGGTTGCGTCTTAGCTGTCTGCAGAAGTTTTAAGTGAAAATATTTCCAAGCTTTAGGCTTCCTGCAAGTCCTGCAACTCTCTCTCGTCCCCTAATCAAGGTCAGCTCTTCTTTCCTTCCAAAAGCAGCCCAGGAAAGACCTTGCCTTCCTTTCCTATGTCATCTGAATATTTGTCAGAATTTGAGTCCCTCTCTGTGGCCACCTGAACTCCGTTTCCCTAACCTCTCCATGGATCCATGGAAGGTGACAGTTCTGCTCAGTGTCCAAGACAACGTTATCAAGATACAAGATCAATCATTAATCTTTAGCCTGAAGTGCAAAATTTCTCACAGTAAGACACACAACTGTCGAAGCATTACACACCACCAATATGCTTTCAGGCATGTGGGGTGTTGCGCTGCTTTAAACACCTGATTGTTGTGCTCACGATGAGATCATTTTCACCTTCAGGGATGCAAAAGCAATGCTACAGTTTCCATGAGTCACTATTTAGAATACTTCTGTCTGAGGATCTATGATTTAATGTGTAATTATCAGTTGCTAATGGACCAAAACAACCTGTAATTCCATAACTAATTGCTCTGTTTGATTGCTGTTTCACAGGATCAATGAAATCAGTAGCAGCTGGATCCATCACAGCTATTTTTCTGGCTATCATATTCGTCTTAGCCTTTCTATTCATCAGGTGAGCAACTAAGTTTTCCTGTGATTATATTCAGTAAATCTGGTCACTTGTATTGTAATTTTGTTTGATGATTAATTTGCTTGTTCATTTATTTTGTTATCCAGAAGAAAGAGGTCCTCGAAACAACCCCCTGAGCCTAGACAGAGACCAGACGACAACGCACAGGTGAGGAAGAAGAGTTCAGGTATCACTCAGAGTCCACTGTCACCGGGAAACTCATGTGAATAGTGCTTCATGTCCCCTTCTGGATACTTTCTTCACCTAAATTAAACTGTTCACCTAATCACAGGGTTGGCGATTTGATCCCTGTCCTCAGTCCACAAGACACTGAATCAAATTGGCATGCCAGCGCCTTGTGTGGCAGCTCTGACACCACGTTGTGTGGGAAAGGGTCAATGAGAGGCCAACTATAAAGTGCTTTACCCATTTCAGTAGAAAAACATGACATAAGTACAGTCCATACATCATTTTTGCTCCCATCACCCTCTTTTTTTATCTTGTTCATTTCCATTTGACACATTTTTTTTTTCCTTTGCTCAGTCATTCTGTGTCTTAAAGAAACAGTGTGTAAGATTTAGAGAGATTTAGTGGCATGTAGCAGTAAGGATTGCAGGCTACAACCAGCTGAAACTTCTCCAAATTCCTTCAGTGTTCATTGGTCAGGTGTAACATTGGTAAGGATGTGTCTTTGGCCCTTACCTCTCCATCTACACGTTCATTTTAGGGTTTTCTTAATAAAAGGGGAATCAGGTAATCCTTGAACTTTATTGCCCTCTGCTGGTGGTTAGAAGGAATTACATCCAAAAAAACAGAAGTGATCTCAAACCTGTGGTTCACCATTTGGCTTTCAAAATGAGGCCTGAATCCACAAGAGGGAACATGAAAGAAAGACTGAAACCAGGAATTTGAAATTGAAAAAAAAAAAAAAAAAATACCCTCACCTTTAACTCTGCAGTATTTTCCTGTATAGTCATTTGGGGTTTATACAGGGCAGTACAAGGTACTGAAGTACTCAAGTAATATTTACCCCACAGGCAAACATGGATGCAATATATGAAACGCCCTCAGCTATAAGACAGAGAACACCATCAGAGCAGCAGGACGACCTCTGCTATGCCAGTGTGAGCTTCTCTAAAAACCAGGAAGATCCTCTCTACTCCAACGTCAGGCTAAACCAACCCAACAGACACAGGGAGGAAGAAGAGGACGAGGATGATGTGGAGTACTCTGTTGTTAACTTTAAGAGTGCCGGTGCTGCCACAGAGTGAGTCCATGAGAGTTTTCTTTGCCACATAAACATAATTCCCATCATTTTATTGCAGTTGAATCCTTCTCAAATTCTCAAAGTCTTTTCTTCATTCACAGATCAACACAAGAAGAGCCTGTGGAGGATTTATATGCACTTTACAGCAAAGTCAACAAAAAACCAAGAGTATGAACACAACACGAGTCTGTGGTCTTTTAAACAATGTTTAAGCAGGTTAAACACAGAGTTATAAATAATAGGTGTGAGACAATAAACTGTATTAACTGTTGTCATGACGTCATTTCTCTTGACAAGGTACAAGTATCAGTTAGCTAACACCTGTAATTTACGTATCCCAAGACAGAATTAGATTCAAGATGTTACCAAGGAGCAATATTTTACTGCCAGTGCTGCTACATGGCATTTTCAATATCTTGCCAAGTACATTTCTCTTTATACAGTCAACACGTTCTCATCCCAACTCCGCAAATATTACCGCTTTGTCAGTGGACTTTCACGTCTAGCTATGACTAGTTAGCCTCCTGCATCTGTTGTTGACGTTCCGGGACGGCATGTCAGTTTACCTTTGTTACATGCATTGTGTCTTTTCATTAAATGCACACAGTCTTTTTGAAACTAAACCCACAACTTTGTTTTTACATTTATTTCCTTGTGCAACAAAAGCACATGATAAGGTTTAGGAGAAAAACATTATGGTTTGGCTTCAAACTCACACGGAAAGCGGAAAAACGGGCTCCCAGGTGAATGTCCGGGACTGGTTGGACCCATCCACCTCCCCGCCACCTGGCAGTGTATTATAGCTGTTATCAGTGCCTTTGTTCATTAGTATCTTGCACCTAAAAGTGGCAGAATTTGATGAGTTGGGAATGAGACAGTACAGTGTATCTGTACTGCAGTCTTTCCTGCTTTTCTGTTGGTTTTTTTTGCGGCTAAATTATCAGTTTTTATTGTAAAATATTGTGAATATTCCTCTGCTCATTTCGCCAATTTTTTTTCTGTTGCATCATAAGTTAGTGTTAAGTACTTGTTTCACAGCTTAAATTGTTTTTATAACAATTGTTTTCGGTGTATTTGTATGTATATGTCACCTCTACTGGAAGATGCTCTGTGAATAATATTTTTGCAAGGACCAAGTCTTAACTTTAAATGTCACACTTCTGAGTTTTGAACAGAATTTTCCTAGAATTTCGTAACAAGGAGCAACTCTTTGTACCAGGAAGCTTTGTGAATACGGCCCCAGGCATTTTTTTGAATAAAATATTCAGTAACTACATCATTCCAGCTGTCATCATGTTTACGCAAAGTGTTCAATATTCAAATTACAAGGGGACAAGTGATACCAAAGCTGCTGTCAGATTCCACGAAGCCTAAAAATACCCAGAAACTAGCTTATAGTGACACCTCTGCCAGTCATGTGACTCTCCTCTTGCAGGTCGTGGTGATCTGTTGAGAGTCCAGTCACAGCTTTGCTACCGTAACTGAACAGGCAGTTCTGTCAAGATATGTGTTTTGTTAGGATGGACCCTGCAACACAACATCAGAGTAAACGTTCACGTTAACTCACAGGGCCAGGCAGAGGTCAAAAAGCAGACAGGCAGAGATGAGCAGGCAAACTCATCCAAAAAGGTGTGGGAACAGGTGTGCAGGTATGTGGGGAAGGTCAGGTGATGGGGGATAGAAGCAGCAGGGGTTACTGCGCAGCAGGGAGGGTTGGAAGGATCCGAAAATGTAGGAAATGAAAGCAGGCAAGACAGTCTATTTTTCATTATCTACAGTATATAAGGAAGTTCATGCAAAACAAGTCATTTCTTTACTTCATCTTGGGGATTCACACACATTCAGCTGCTCATGCATGTTAATTATGTAAAGAGGAAGGAAGCCGTGGCAGTTTTTATCAGCTGCCCCATTCAACTGTGTCCACAGAGGATATGTCTTTTCTTTCAAGATCACATCCTTCTCTGTTTTAAGCGGAGCTCGTCTGAGTAAGTAATACTGCTCAGTATCTACATTCTAACATGCTTTAATAGATGGAGAAATGAGCGGAGCAGCTATGAGTTTAACAGCGGCAACAAGTGGGTTTCTCGTCCTCCTTCTCTCTGTACAAGGTACTGTAGGCCTACATCTATATTTATAATTTAACGCATGTAGCACACTCATTTTAGTTGCAGGACTGCAGGAGAAGGTAAGTTAAAGCAAAATTTACTGACTAATTACTGGTAATTAGTCACCAGATCGCCAATAGATTTAATGATGATGTCATACAATGTGATATTTACCTTTAAAACCTTGTCACACCAGACATTTGCTTGCTTTAAAACCGGAAATTTAAAATGAATCATCTTTTAATGAGTCATTTTTCAGGTCGTTTTTGGTGCACACCGCACTTTAAGATAATCAGAAGAAAAAAAAAATGTGCTCATTTGGTTAGTCTGTACTTCTCCATTAGCAGAAAGAGTCATGCGCGTCTTTAATTTAGAGCTACTTGGTGTGTGTCGACTGTTTGCCACACCATATATGTTCCTCTGTACTGGCTGTCATGCTAATGAGGAGAGAGAGCACCACGTGGTAAAGAATATCAGGCTGAAAAAAAGACAGGTTTAAAACTGAGGAGAGAAAATACCATATGTAGGCCTACTCTAAAAAGCATATAATCCTGACAGTGGCATTGACCTCAGTGTGGCACTTCAGTAACAGTAATAAACTTCGTAGTACCAACGTGCTAATGCAGAACAGTTTCACATCCGCATTCTGCATTTCTCTGTACTTTCACACACCTGACCACAAACAGGAACCAAACCAAGCAAACACATACTTCCATCACAAAGCATGCCCTTCTAATAATTATTACTCTGTTTCTTCTTCTCTTTTCTCAGAAGAGGTTAAGGTTTCAAAGTATTCCTGCTCCCTCACTGCCCCTTCAGACACTATGATGCCCTCCTTCTACTGCACATAGACATGAATACAGAAATATAATGTGTATGATGCTTTACTCGTCTTTTCTGATGTGTCACCTCTCTATTACGCTTAAACACCCAAGTCCATCCCATGGGCAAAAACTGGGACAAGTCTGCAAATAAATAGGAGCCATTTATAGCAGTGGCAGTTCTAGCACATTTGGTGCCCTAGGCCAGTGGTTAACAACTGGTGGGTCGCAGGTCCGCTCTGTATGGACTAGGGATCCAATAATCGGCACTGGCGATAACATCGGCCGATATCATTTTTATGATAATCGGCATCGGCCGTTTTTTCCATCGGTAGCCGATTAAATACGCTTATTTTAATTAAAATACGTTTATTTTAATTAAAACGGCTCCTGTCTGCCTGTCTGCCTGAAGTCTCAACTCCGTGCTGTGTGACCAGTGTCCCGCCTACAGCCCCCACTGATTGGCTACACGGCACAAGTGAGTGACAGCCAATCAACACTGAAGGTAGATGCAGCTGCAGCGGCACAGAGAGAGAGAGAGGAGAGGAGAGAGGAGTGCTCCGGGGAGCAGCAGTGTGATGTTTGAAGGCAAGGCAACAGAAAATGTCGAAGCTGCAATAAGAAATCCTCTATGCTGAAGCTTTAAAGACACCACCGTTGATGCTTGATAAACACGCCATCTTCATACTGTATCTCAGTGTCTGTTCCCCCCCTCACGCGGTGTGTGTGTGTGTATGGCAAGCCGTTTTAACATTTAATCGCTAGACTGGATATTCATTACTGACATCTGCAACATAATTTTGCCTAGTCAAAACTCTTATTCAAGATATCCCTAATTAGATTTTGCCTGATCAAAACTCTAATTACAGATATCTGTAATTCAGTTTTGACTAGTAAGATTCAAACTATTTTTGCCATTCATGTGTATGGGGTTTGTCATTATAGATATCTCCAATGTAGTTGCAGATATCTACAATTGTTATTTCGGATATCTGCAGCTGAATGGTGGATATCTGTAATTCCAGTTTGATATATCTACAATTTAATTTTGACTAGTCATAATTCAAGTTCAAGATATCTTTAATTATCATCAATAGAAGATATCTACATGGTCCTTTCTAGATATCTTGAATTGAGTTTCAGATAGTCAGAATGACGTTGTAGATATCCATAACTGAATTATGACTAGTCAAAATGACGTTGTAGATATCTTGAATTCGAATTATGACTAGTCAAAATGACGTTGTAGATATCTGCAACTGAATTATGACTAGTCAAAATGACGTTGTAGATATCCGGAACTGAATTATGACTAGTCAAAATGACGTTGTAGATATCTGCAACTGAATTATGACTAGTCAAAATGACGTTGTAGATATCCGGAACTGAATTATGACTAGTCAAAATGACGTTGTAGATATCCGGAACTGAATTATGACTAGTCAAAATGACGTTATAGATATCCGCAACTGAATTATGACTAGTCAAAATGACGTTGTAGATTTCTCAAACTGGAATTATAGATAGTCATAATGTAATTGTAGATATCTATAATGACAAACCCCATACACATGAATGGCAAAAATAGTTTGAATCTTACTAGTCAAAACTGAATTACAGATATCTGTAACTGTAGTTTTGACTAGTCTCAATGACGTTACAGATATCTGTCATTCAGTTTTGACTAGTCAGAATGACGTTACAGATATCCGTCATTCAGTTTTGACTAGTCAGAATGACATTACAGATATCTGTAATTCAGTTTTGACTAGTCAGAATGATGTTACAGATATCTTAAAATTCATACTAGTCACAATGACATTACTACTAGTCAAAATGACGTTATAGATATCTATAATGGTAATTCCGGATAGTCAGACTTAGTGTTTCAATGTTGAAACGGCTTGCCATAGTGTGTGTGTGGACTCTGTGTGTGTGTGTGTGTGTGTGTGTGTGTGTGTGTGTGTGTGTGTGTGCGCGCGCGCGCATGTCTGTGTACATGCACGCTAGCTTCAGCAACTGATGTTAAGTTGTTTTGTAGGCTTCATTAGTTCATTTAGACATGCATTCAGAAAGTATAGAATAATATCAATCAAATTTACTTGGCATTAAAGTATAAGTACTCATTTTGCTGAAAAAAATGAAATGTGACTGGTATATTAAATACATGTAATTACAAATTACTTTAATAAAAATAAGTCTGGTAACCACTGAAAGTTTAATCTTTATTTATAAACTAATTATGCTATTTGATGTAAAAAAAAAAAAAAAAAAATCTGAAAAGTAATAACTACTAAAGCTATCAATAAATGAAGTGAGCCAAGGTTCCTGTTCCTGCCACCCTCTTTATTGGTTTGCACTTAATCAGGCTGGATCAGATGTACCTGAGAGAGAACATAAGACATCATTAATTAACTGTTATTTATTTCAGTGAACTTTTATAAATGCTGCTAGAAGATCCCTGAACGTTTTGTTTTTAGATAATTTAACTTATTGCCGAGACTCAAATTTCAATACTGTGCAGTTCAGTTTTTACTTTGATCTTATAAAAAAATCAGAGAAACATTTCATTTTCAGTGAACTTTAAGAGATCTCTGCACTTCTTGGTTTTTATATAATAAAACAACCAACCATTTCAACCAAGATTTGCGTCAGAGTTTGTGTTATTCTGCAAAAGTTTAAGGTCTTTTTATCACAGATTTTCAGTGTACAAAAACAAACAAACAGTATACTGTTTGTATTCAGTCTAATCCCAGGTGTGTTATTCTAAATTTTGACACCAAAATTTTAATTTTTACTGCAAATGAATATCGGTTCTAAATATCGGTTATCGGTTTCCTTGACTACTAATAATCGGTATCGGTATTGGCCCTAAAAAACCCATATCGGTCTATCCCTAGTATGGACCAAAAGTGACTCGAGAAGTTTGTAAAACACATTTCATTTTGAAGTACATTGAATTTCTGGCACGGAGCTTTTATTCTGAAGTCCAGTAATGGACAGCTACTTAACAGAGACAGCAAACTAGCTCAACAACATGGCCAAGCACAAATATAACCCTGAATGCAGACCTTGAACTAATGACTAAGGAGAAATCTAGACCTCGTGGCTGGAGAAGTTGGAAACCAGCGCCCTAGGCAAGCCTTCCCCTAGGGCCCCACCCCTCAAAGTAACACATAAAAAAATAACAAATTAACTGTAGAATTGAACTAGGTATGCAGCGATTTTGAAATTCCGGGTCGATACTCATACCTTTAAATGAACAATCAATAATGATATTACATTGGTGTTTATTTGGGTTTTGTTGTTGTTATTTGTTCTTCTTTCATGCTATGGAAACACAGAAATCTACACTATAAAAATAAAGTTTGGGGTGTTGGTGGCTTAGTGGATAGAGCAGGCCATGTACAAGGCTGTTGCCGCAGCGGCCCGGGTTCGACTCCAGCCTGTGGCCCTTTGCTGCATGTCATTTCCCCTCTCTCTCTCCCCCTTTCACGCTTAGCTCTCCCAGCAATAAAAGGCAAAAAATATCTTAAAAAAAATAAAGTTTTAAAGTCATTCAATCCTTCATTACACGACCTTTGAACGAGCACAAATTCAATAATACACATTTATGAAA
Organism: Epinephelus fuscoguttatus; assembly: GCF_011397635.1. Taxonomy (NCBI): domain Eukaryota; kingdom Metazoa; phylum Chordata; class Actinopteri; order Perciformes; family Serranidae; genus Epinephelus; species Epinephelus fuscoguttatus. The sequence continues at coordinate 5,622,592 of NC_064754.1, forward strand.
CAACCTTGAACATAACCTTCTTTCACATGACAAATATGTTGAAGACTTGTGGGAGGAGCTGTTGATGATGCCACACATGCGACCCACTGGCGGTGGATAAATAGTAAACAGCTGATAGCAGGAATTAGGGAGCAGCTTGTAGCAAGAGGGAAACGCAAACCTGACAGACACAACCTGATCTCACAGAAATACGTGAAATGACCACGACCTCTTAACACCGCATTCCGTGGTGGCAGCACGTAATGGGTTGAAATTACGTGCTGCCACCATGAAAACAATGCCAATGTAAAGTCAATTAGGATCCTCTCCCGTGGTGGACACACGGATTCCCTGATTCAATCACGTCACGTCAACCTCGTTTTCCTCAATGATATCTTTAACATTCCTGTATACACACAAAAACGCGGAAGTGTTCTTGATATTAAAACGGCAAATACATTCCTCTGTTATAATTTCCCACCAATAATAATAATAATAATGATAATAACGTGATAGTTCGGCTGTTCTAAATATTTGTTATAGCCTATTCAAATATTCAATCCCAAAAACGCAGTTTCTAGAGAACTTGCTAAAATATCTGAAATGAACCATCATGCCTACTTTTTCTTAACATATTTCATCTAGGTGCAGTGTCACTACTAGTTAAGCTTTACTAGACATTTGATATATTCAGTAGATGTATCTTTTTACGACCCTGTTTTACAACAAGCTGCAAAAAAACCTACCGTCCCAAAAACGGGTTTTTAGAGTACTATCTAAAATAACTACGATTAGCCAACATCCTGCTTTTTTTCTTAACATAGTTCATCTAGGTGCAGTGTAATAACTACTTCGGCTTTACTAGATATTAGATTTATTCAGTAGATCTATCTTTTTACGACCCTATTTTACAAGCCGCAAACGAACCTACTGTCCCAAAAACGCCGTTTCTAGTGTATTAGCTAAAATATCGAAAATTAGCCGACATCTTTACTTTTTCTTACCGTAGTTCATCTTGGTGGAGTGTAACAACTAGTTCGGCTTTACTTGATATTAGATATATTCAGTAGATATATCTTTTTACAACCCTATTTAGAACCCTACTTTGCAAATCAGAAGAACTACAACTATGTTGCTATCAAACTGCATGGTGCGGTCCCAGGGAATTGTAGTTTTTTTTAAAAAATCTAAGTGTTTTTCCCAGATTTGGAAGTTGTAAATACTGAATTGAGAGTACACTGTGGACTTCAAGGGGATGGTAAACACATTTGTGAAATCAGATTTTAAATATCTAATTTCTAAATGGGTGAAAATTAATTTTATCCATATTTTACCCACATCTGACAGCACCCTCAGTTGTTGACTACACTCACATGATAGCTGAGGTCAAGAGCTCTCTATAACAGTTGGTGCCATGTCTGTACCCCCTTTAGTTGCTGAGTTATAAGTCCTCAAACATGCACTGAGGTCAAGGTTCAAAGGTCAATGGCTGAAAGCAGGAGCCATGTAGAATCGTCATACTGACATATGTTACTCTCCAGGTTGAGACCTTTCCAATGATGTATTTGGTTTAGCTCTATGACAAAGTTTAGATTTTTTCATTTTTTGGACACAAGCCATGCCAGGTCTAGTTTCAGAGAGCACTTTGAAGGCCCAGTATATAAAATGATTTTTGTTTGTTTCTTCGTTTTTTTTTTCTTTTTACTGTAGATAGTTACTAAAATGAGTCATCCTCAGACAATACAATACTACTAAAAAGTAAAACCAATAATAACAATAATGAAATAAGCAAAACTAATATTAAAATCATATTGAAATTTTAAAATCTATTTACAGAGTGGAATGGTAGCCTAATAGATAACTTAGATAATATTTATTATTGTTTAGACACTTTATTGTTGCTTAGATACCATTTAGCCTATTATTGTATTTATTTTTAGCATGTTCTACTTTTGAGTAATTTCCGACAAGTTATGATAAAAAAAAATAATAATAAAAAAATTATAGACTATAGGAGACAACCTCTCCAATGTCTCACGTCAATTAATTAACACTATTTGTCGGCTTTTTATAATGCCTTTTTTTTTTTGCTGCTGTCTCCAGTTGAGAGTGGTGATTTGCTAAATACATTCTACAATAATAATTAGATTAACATTTGGTCTATGATATTGTTGGCTATATTACGCATTTTAATTAAACAAAACGGAAGAATAAAAGAAATAAACACCAAAATAATTACTTTTTTTTATTGATACTCCTCTCTGACACACACACACACACACACACACACACACACACACACACATTGAACACGCGATTGATTGAATGAATGAATGAATGAATGAATGAATGAACACTGGAAGTGGTTCAGCCACAGTCCCGCCGGCTGGCGCGGTCACATTGAGATTACATTTGTTTTTTATTACTAACAAAATGTTTTATATTGACCGTATGAATGGTTTCATTTTCAAATAAATATTTGGAAACGAAAATATGCTTTAGTGTACTTTTACAGAGTTTTGCAATATGTATATAGCCTACCTGTATCAAAATGTATAATTTTCAGCAGCGGTTTGTGTGACAGCTGCCACGGTCAGAGGTATAACCAGGGGGCAGCCGCTGGTTCTGTGGCGCTGGCTCGGGGTCCGCTCTGCCCTGGTGGAGTGGAGGGTGGCCGGGTTGCCAGGGGCAGACGGCTCCATGTGATGGTGTTTCCTCTCTGGTTCTTCCGTACTCAGGATGGCAATCTGAAATGGAATGAGGCCCACAGACGGCAGAGAGCAGCTACAAAACAGTAGTGGAACACGCCCCATCCGCCCACAGCACAATGCTCTTAAAGCTCTACGCTATCAAAAGCTGGCAAAATACATTTATTTTATTTTATGGCCTTGACATTAATCTGTCATATTGTTGAGTTATCAAGGACACTTCCGCGTTTTTGTGTGTATACAGGAATGTTAAAGATATCATTGAGGAAAACGAAGTTGACGTGATGTGATTGAATCAGGGAATCCGTGTGTCCACCATGGGAGAGGATCCTAATTGACTTTACATTGGCATTGTTTTCATGGTGGCAGCACGTAATTTCAACCCATTACGTGCTGCCACCACGGAATGCGGTGTTAAGAGGTCGTGGTCATTTCACGTATTTCTGTGAGATCAGGTTGGACAGACACTGTAGAGATGAGCAACTGGGGGAAGGAATTGCGCCTCGCAAACGAAGGCAGGAACGGTAAGGGACGGGCCAACTTACGAGAGAATCGCCGAAGGACTGACCAGCCGCGGCTTCCCTCCCAAGTCACCCACGTTTTGTTACTTGCTCACGCCCCCTATTCCGCCGAAAAAGGCGCATTCTGTGTAAACAAAAGTAGGCAGGCGGCATTTTGCTGCACTCCCCGATTTTGTTTTTGTACTGTCAATGCTGAAAAAAGACTGATTGGGGTTTCCTGCAAATCTGCACAATTCCTATTTAAAAAGGGCTAGCGCAATTAGTGCTGGTAAAAAAAAATAGTAAAAGAAACATTTTGATTCTTTATTTTCTATTTGTGGCGCCCCCTATGGATGACGGCGCTTTAGCATTCACCTGTACTGCCTATGCCACAGGCTGGCACTGATCTACAGGATTAAACCAGGCAGGATGAGGCTTATGCTTCACAAATATGTCTCACAGACCCTGTCGTGTCACCCTGTCTCACTTGCATTTGGTGTCCCAGTAAGACAAGCCAGTGACCCAGCATGCACAATACCAGTACCTTGAAACTCCCTTACCACTATGGAATATTTTCAATGCCATCAGTTACAGCTGTGCTTTTCCTGCAATGACAAGCCAAAATGTCTGCTGTGAGAGAGGTCTTTGTCTCATTTTGAAGTTAAAAATGATCTCACACTTTAAAAGTGTATCATGAACATTTTGTGACATTGACTGCAGTAAGATAAGATTCTGAGGTGCTTGGCGTTTGTCCAGGTTACCTTTTCTCAACCACCTCCACACATTCAAGTCTGATGTTCTGAGTCTGATTGTGGTTCCTGATGTGCTCTGTGTTACAGTGATACAGGGTCAGGATGACTGGGGAGTGACTTACAGTCCTACTGAGATCTGTGCTGTAAAAGGATCAACAGTGGAAATACACTGCAGCTACACGTACCCATCCGGAGTGAATACTACAGTTGAGAGAACATTGTGGTTTACTAAATGGCAGGTTAACGAACCTGTGGATCTGAGAGCAGACTCAGAATATGCAGGTCGTGTGCAGTATCACTGTGCTAACAACTCCTGCACTCTGAGAATCACAGACCTGAGAGAGAGAGACTCAGCTAAGTACAAGTTCAGGTTCACAACAAACCAACCAGGTGGGAAATATTGGGGTCAACCTGGAGTCACTTTGTCTGTTACAGGTAACATTTTTGTAAGAAACTAAAAGTTAAAGGGGAGCTATTATGCTTTTCTAGTTTTCTGTATGCTATGATACAGTGTTTGATGTCCATGTTAAAGGAGCAGTGTTTAATAATATTAATAATAATAATAATAATAATAATGATAATAATACATTGAATTTATATAGCGCCGTGGAGGAGGAGCCCAGACAGGTAGGGGTGAGCCAGGTTGTGGAGAGCTTTGTAAGTGATGATGAGGAGTTTGAGGTAGATACGCTGGGGGATGGGGACAGTCATTCCCTGGCTGCTACATGTACAGTAGCCACATGCTAACATCAGACTGCACTTTTTCTAGAGAGGGGCTTTGAGAGAGAGGTGCTAAAACTGAGCATTTCAGATGGGGGAGTGATTACAAGTGTTCCAGCACAGACCATATAAGAAAAAAAGAGAAAAAAAAAGTTTTTCCAACATTAAGGCATGTAAACATAATTTAGGAGAAACACAAAGTGTGAACCTGAAAATGAGCATAATATCCCCTTTAACTCCAATTGTTCAACATTTAGGAAACACTATGATGATTTTCTGTGTGTGTAATATCGTGTGTGTGTGTGTGTGTGTGTGTGTGTGTGTGTGAGTGTGTGTGAAGACAGCTCAGTCTAAAATGATATTTTTGTTTCTTTATATATCCAGGTGTCCAGGTGCAGAGTAACATAAAAAGATCATGCCACATTCATCCCTGTAAATATGCAACGCTGACTTGTCACAGTACTTGTCGTCTACCTCATCATCCTTCCTACATCTGGTACAAGAATGGAAAGAAAATAAAGGAACAACAGGAACCTTATGATCACTACTTTTATCCTGAAGACAGCTATTCCTGTGCTCTTAAAGGACATGAGGATGTCCACTCTCCTTTACTGTGTGAGTTTACTCTGTCTTCCACTAACATGACACTGTGTTGAACCTTTTAGCTTATTTTCTGTATCATGACTTCATGCATCTTTTACGTGGCTAACTTCATCCACAGTAATACAGCCAGCTGTGAATTATGACAGGAAAAAACTCTAATTTTCATAATAATAATCAAAAATATTTCATTTTTCAGGTGTCCATGGTCAAACCTGTAACAGAGTGACGTACACCAACAGAAGCATCTGTGCCTTCAAAGGCTCATCAGTGGACATTTCTTGCACTTACAAGAGTTTTAAAGATGATGTTGAATCTAAACTCTGGTTCAGTTCAAATAAGCAGGGGTATAACACGCGACCTAAGGACGTTAGTAAAGACCCCCAGTATGATCATCGTGTTGACGTCAAAACATGGAGAGGACACTCCACTCTGACAATCACTAACCTGAGAGTGAGCGATTCAGCCCAGTATCACTTCAAATTCAAAGCAGGAAGCTTTGAATGGGAGAGTAGTTTACCTGGTACAACTCTGACTGTCACAGGTACTGATGAACACAAGCTGTTTGTGTCGTTAATGTCGCAGAATTTAATGTAATTTAGTGAGATTTTGTGCTTTTTTATTCAAAATGATTTTGATAAATGCATGGTCGGGTAAAAGTGAAGACTGACACAAGGGAAAGTACTGACTGGGAAGCAAATACAATTTTAAAAAGTATGGATAATAAGCACATTGATGTGAGGAAGATGATGAGTTGCAGTTCAGTGTGCTGTTGTGTATGTTTTACAACAAACATCCTTCTCATGCTTAGATTAGAGATTAAGGTGTGCACTGTAGAGTGGTAGATTGTGCATGGTGTAATTTTTTGTGACATTCCTGTTCCTTGTTCACAGATGCAGATTTACAGGTGCAGGTGATCTGGTCTCCTGCGGGTCCAAAGCTGATTTGTCACAGCAGCTGTCTTCCTTCTGGTCGTTCCTCCTTCATTTGGTACAAGAATCAAACGACGATTCAGGGAGAAACATCTGTTTCGTATGGAGGATACGTCGATCTTGCAGACAGTTATTCCTGTGCCTACCAGAGTTACCGCTCCCCTCCAGTGTGTGAGTTTACTCTACTATGCAACCCCAGAAAGTAACAGTACAAGTAAATGCTTAAAAATGAAAAGAGAATTTGAAGAAACCCTTTGACTATCCAGGGCAGGAGAGCAGTCACTGTGCAGTTACCTGTCACAAATCTCATTGAATCATTACTCACCCTCTCTGCTGTAGGGCGCCATTTTCTGCTTCCTTCATGAAGTCGGCCTCATTGTCAAGTGGAATGTAGTTGCGAGCTTGAAGCGTCAAATCTTACAAGCAGGCGTGGCTGGAGTGGAAATTCAAACTTTGAGAGCACTTGTTTGCACTTGCTCTTATGTGATTAACCTGTGATCTAATCTGCAAGCTAGGACTGCTGATGTGCCAATCCTTATGATTTTAGTTTGTAGTAACGAAGTGATGAAAATGCTTTGCGCCACCCAGTTGCCAATTAGAGTTAAATTTCTCCAGTCACCTTGAGGCGTCCTGTTCTACATATCTACCAAGTTTAGTAAAAATCCATATGGCGGTTAGGCCTAGATAAGAAATGAGCTCTCTAGCGCCCCCATTTTGTTTGATGGGGTCAATAATGGAGGGGTCCCCTCAGATTATGTGTGGTCATATGCCTACAAAGTTGCGTGGTGATGGGTGAAACCCTTGAGATGTTCTACACCTTTATGTGATGAGCCACGCCCTCCGCAATATTCATTGCCTTATAGAAGCTCAGTTTTAGTAAGTTTTCCAACTTTTGCCAAGAGGGAACTTTAGATATTGCTCCCTAGATTATGTTCACCCAGTTTCATGCAGATCGCTCAAACTTCCTAGGAAGAGATCCATTTGAAGTGTTTTTCAAAAAATTCAAAATGGCGGAAAATCTATATAAGCGGAAGTTATGGGTTCTTGAGGCAAATGTGTTCCTCATGAGGAGAGGCATCTCTGTGCAAAGTTTCATGTCTCTACGACATACGGGGCATGAGATATGCCCATTCAAAGTTTGCAATTTCAGTCGGTTGCTATAGCGCCCCCCTTTGGCCAATTGATGTAATATTGCTTCATTGGCATCCTCCCATGACCCTCTACCACTGTGCCAAATTTCACATGGATTGACCAAGTCAGTGAGGAGAAAAACATGGAACAGACACACACACAGACAGAGTTTTCGTCATTATACAGTAAGATAAGATATAGTAAGATTGACTGCATTAGTATGTTGTGGGCATCCATTTCTTCGCAAACTCTACCTAAAAAATGCAATTTAATTTAATCTATTCAATTTAAAAATCCTTCACAGGGAACCTATTTGTCGCTGTTCGCGCGTGGGAATTATAAGTGTGTGACACATCAAAAGCCCTGATTGGCAGCCATTGTAAGGGATGATAACAATTAAAAGAAGAAAGCCGTGAGTGTGACAATGGATCGCTTAATTGTACGGAGCAAATTACAATAAAGCACCAGCGAACATAACCTACCACCAAAAGACAGTAGACAGTATCACGAAAGCTACCTGTCTTATGTGTTCTTATTTTTATTGTCTTATGTCATGAGAGTGATAACACACATTATAAATCCACTAACATACTCATATTAATGGATGATATTCTGTCCTCCAGATGCTCCAAAGGTTCCCACGCTGTTGACGAGTTCCTCTGGTGACATTATGAAGGATGATTTAGTGACTGTGACCTGTAGCAGTGATGCTAACCCAGCAGCCAAATACTCCTGGTACAAGAAGAACCAAACACGCCTCAGTGAAGAACCACAGCTTGTCTTCAGCTCCATCCAGTCCTCTGACTCTGGACAGTATTACTGTGCAGCTGAGAACGAGCTGGGGAGGAGGACATCTGAATATGTTATTATCAATGTGCAATGTGAGTAAAAGTGGCTTATTTAAAATAGCGTAAATGTGTCAGATGTGTTGCATCTATTTAACAAAGGTTTGCTTTTGCTTGCTCTCCTCACTATTAACGTCTGCAGCTGTAGTTCGTCGAGCAGCTCAGTTTTAATTAGCATTTATATATTAACTGCACTGTTCAGGGGATTCAAACCATCATATTCATCACAAAACCTCCTCTAAAGTTTCAGATGCTGCAACACACCGCAATTCATAAAAATCGCTGTTAAATCTTTTCCAGATGCTCCAAATGCCTCCTCTGTGTCAGTGAGTCCCTCTGCTGAGATAGTGGAGGGCAGTTCAGTGACTCTGACCTGTAGCAGTGATGCTAACCCAGCAGCTAAATACACCTGGTACAAGGAGAACCAAACACTGTCTCAAGGACAAGAAGGTATCTACCATTTCACCTCCATCAGCTCTGTGGACAGCGGGAGTTACCACTGCAAGTCTGAGAATCGACATGGACGGTTCAGCTCTACTTCTCTAGTTTTAGATGTTCAGTGTAAGTACACAAACATCAGCAAATCATTTAGACACAGTGTGTTTCAAAGATGAGACACAGATGTAAAAAATCAGATGAGTTAACTGCAGAAATAATTTCATGCTATAAAGAAGCAACACTTGAACGCATGTTCATCGAAACTTCTTGCACTGTTTGTGAGAAAGGTTTTCTGCTTTGCACATTAGCGTCACTGAACATATGCACGTTGCATCATATCTGTTTATGTTCTCCTCCAGATGCTCCAAAGCTTCCCTCTGTGTCAGTGAGTCCCTCTGCTGAGATAGTGGAGGGCAGTTCAGTGACTCTGACCTGTAGCAGTGATGCTAACCCAGCAGCTAACTATACCTGGTACAAGGAGGATGAAGACTCACCAAAAGCATCAGGACAGATCTTCACCATCACTGACATCAGAGCTGAACACAGTGGGAATTATTACTGTGAAGCCCAGAACACAAGAGGACGTCAAATATCCACCTTACATCTGACTGTTGTGGCAGGTAAGTTATGTGCATACAGCCACATGCACCTCTTTATTACATATTTTATTTGGATACCTTCACACACCCTTGACCAAACCTATGAAAATGATCTCTGTGCGGTTAATGGGTGGATTATGAGACAGTGGGCCCCTGAGCACAGATATGCAAAGGGGTCCTGCCAAGACACAGGATGTTGTGATGGTTTTGCGTTTCTTTGTAGTTGTGATGCATCATTTTGTGGTTCTGTGTCTCTTTGAGGTATATTTATGTCTTTTTTCGGTCATTTGTGTCTCTTTGTGGTTGTTTTGTGCCTCTTCATGAATGTTTTGCCTGTTTTTGTAGTTGTTTTGTGTCTCTTTGTGGTTGTTCCATGTCTCTTTGTGAATTTTTGCCCATTTTTGTAGTTGTTTTCTGTGTCTTTGCAGTTCCTTTGCATCTCTTTGGGGTCTTTATGAGTCTCTTTCTGGTTGATATGTGTTACTGTGAATGCAGGTGAAGGCTAGGGGGCCCTGCTGACACTTTGAGCACCTGGGCCTGTCCCGTCCATGATACAATTGAACACCTACTGGAGATTTAGGTGTGATGTATTAAATCTGTAATTACTCAAACATCCTGTATTTCCCAAATCAGTTGTCAGTGTTTTCTCCTGACAGGTGCCTGGAAATTAGCAGCTGCAGGAACAGTCTCTTGTGTTCTCCTGGCTATCTTAGCAGTCCTCGCTGTCTTCCTTTGGATAAGGTGAGCAATTCTGTGTCACTATGATTATGCTCGTCAGTGCACGTAAAATTTTGTTATCTGTTCCCTAAATTGATTAGTTAATTTATTCAATTGCTCGTTTTTCTATCCAGAAGAAAAAAGGCCCTCACACAACAGTATCATGGCGGAGAGAGACCTGACAATGGACCACAGGTGAGAAAAGACTGAGATAGTGAAAGAGTTAGAGAGAATCACAATCAAAATGACATGTAATTTAATTGTGTGGCATAGTGTTGGAAGTCTTAACTACATGGCTAAATTTTTTGGAAAATATGTTTTGGTGTTAGTGATATGGATCTACAGACTCTAATCCAATTGCCAGATGAAAATGTTGGCATGGTAGGTATCTGCAGACAACAAATACATTACATTTGCATGTTTCAGTATCATATCAACATTTCTAAAGTGATGAAGAATATACATGGCTTTTTACGTAAAGCAGTTGTTCTTTGACAGAGACATCACTGCTTTTCCAGCTGGGATAGTGGCACAGGAAGCTGTTGTTTTTTTTTACCGAGACATTGCTGTTTTTTTCTGCAAAGACAGTGGCATGTAAAGCAGTTATTTTTACAGAGACATCACTGCTTTTCCTACCAGGACAGTGGCACAATGGGTGTTTGTTTTTTTACCAAGACATAATGCTTTTCCTGCTGGGACAATGGCATGAAAAGAAGTAGTTTTTTACGTAGACATTGCTTATTTTCCTGTCAGAAAAGTGGCATGAAAAGTGGTTGCTTTTTACCAAGACATCGCTGCTCTTCCTGCCAGGATAGTAGGATGAAAATTGGTTGTTTTAACCAGGATAATTCTGTTTTTTCCACTGCATTAGTGACATGAAAAGAAATAGTTTTTTACTCAGACAATTCTTATTTTCCTGCCAGGAAAGTGCCATGAAAAGCAGTTGCTTTTTTATCAAGACAATGCTGATCTTCCTGCTAGTAGGATGAAAATAGGTTGTTTTAACCAGGATAAATCTGTTTTTTTCTGCCACATTAGTGACATGAAAAGATGTAGTTTTTTACCCAGACAACTCTTATTTTCCTGCCAGGAAAGTGCCTTGAAAAGCAGTTCTTTTTTACCAAGACATTGCTGCTTTTTCCTGCCAGGGACATTGGATAAAAAAGTGGGTATTTTTACCAAGGCATTGCTGTTTTTTCTGCAGAGATCGTGGCATGAAAAGCAGTTATTTTTACAGAGGCATCACTGCTTTTCCTACCAGGATAGTGGCACGATAGGCGGTTGTTTTTATTTGAGACAGCACTGTTTCTTCTGCACGGACAGTGCCATGAAAAGACGTTGTTTTTACCGAGGCATTGCTGTTTTTGTCTGCCCATGTATTGGCATTAACAGTAGTTGTTTTTTTTTACCAAGACAAGGCTGCTTTTCCTGTTGGGACAGTGTCAGGAAAGTCTGTAGTTTTTTACCTTGACACTGTTTATTTTCTCGCCAGAAAAGTGGCATGGAAAGCGGCTGTTTTTTTTTTTTGTTGTTGAGATATCGCTGCTCCTCCTGCCAATGTATATGTAAATACATCTAAAATATAGTGTTAAAAATAATCTCTGTCAGTGGCACAGGGTTCACCAGTTAATGTTGTGAACATGAAGTAGCCTTTGAATATCAGAGACCTCTGCTGGTGACAGTAGGAATTGCAACGGCCAAAACACTTCTCAGGCTTCAGGACCACAGTTGTTAGGCTCAGCAAATTGGGATCAGTTCCAAAACAAAGAGCATCAAGTATTGTGCCCAGAAACCCTCAGTGCCCAGTGAAGGAATTTTGTATCATTCAAGAATAACCTACCATGATCCTTCCCCAAATCCAACAGGTAAGGTCATTTTGTGCAACATGGCATTAAAAAAAGTTCTGTTTGTCCCGTCAGCTAAACATGGGTCCAGTGTATGACATCCCATCAGCTGCAGCACAAACACAACCAGCAGAGCAGCAGGATGAGCTTCATTACTCCAACATCATCTTCCCTCAGAACCAGGAAGAAGCTCTCTACTCTAACGTCAGGCCAGCTCAGCCCCACAGGCACGAGGACGAGGACAGCGGTGTTGAATACACTGCTGTCAAAACTGAAAGTGCCAGTGGTGCCCCGGGGTGAGCAGCAAATTCTAATCACTACATGATTAAGAAATACACGCTGAGTCATAAAATGTGTGAACACTTTATTTGTCCCTTCACAGAACAAGACGTCAAGAAGATGGGGAGGATTTATTTGTACTCTACAGCACGGTCAAGAAATGAACTCAGCATGAACGTGTGGTCTGTTATTTATTCATGAGGTTTTATGTGCACCTTGATTATTTAGCAGGTGGCCACAATGAGGTTAGAAATACTGTGCACTCCTCAGGACAGCAACCGCTGCACCACCATGCTGCTATAATTGCAATTGACCCAAATCAAAAAACTATTACCTCTCTTCCGAGTGTAACAGCCATGTGTGTGTGTGTCATGTTGGTAAGTCTGGTAGCCTTGGACCACGAACCCCGTTTTTCGTTTGGGGGTTCCCGGTCTAGACCGATTCACGTCTCCATAAACGTTCAAATCAAACATGTAATGTACTCACCTCATAGGCACAGATGTTAGGAAGGTGTACGGGGGGTTGCCGTGTGTTATTCGTTATTGTGCAAGTGTACCCATTACATGCAGTGCATTCTTTGCAATGAAACGCTGTAATTCACATGCCTACGTGACTACAAAGAGTAACGTTAATGATATTTCGTGCAAGACTGTCATGTTGTAATTAAGTTTATTTCATTCACAATCCGTTGCGTTGTTCAGCAGACTGTCGGTGATGTGTGGCTGTTAAATGTGCAGCTGCTCATGTCCAGAACCACTCGTGTTGATATAACGCACGCACACACACACACACACACACATTTGCCCATCATTAATTGTCCTGCATGTCATGTGAGTGGAATAATGTTTAATAGGTTATAGGTAATATTGCATATTAATATTAATATTAATTAATATTATTACTTTCATTAATGTTGCTGTAAGCTACTGTCATTACCGTCTGTCCTGCATCTCTCTCTCTCTCTCTCTCTCTCTCTCTCTCTGTCTCATACAGATTACTGTTAATTTATCATGTTGATCTGTTCTGTACGACATCTATTGCACGTCTGTCCGTCCTGGAAGAGGGATCCCTCCTCAGTTGCTCTTCCTGAGGTTTCTACCGTTTTTTTCCCCGTTAAAGGGTTTTTTGGGGAGTTTTTCCTGATCAGCTGTGAGGGTCCTGAGGACAGAGGGATGTCGTATGCTGTAAAGCCCTGTGAGGCAAATTGTGATTTGTGATATTGGGCTTTATAAATAAAATTGAATTAATTGAGGCAGACTGACAGGTCTGATATGTCTTATTCACTCAGCAGCTGACTTGTTGAATGATGGTGAGTGGATTTAATAATAGTGATAATAATGATGATGATAATAATAATGATAATGATGCTCATCACAGTGACAGTGGCAGGGCCACAGACCGTTCTTTAATTGCGACTAACTTCGGCAAATGTCTCAGTAACAATGGTAATACATGCAAAAGTGTGTGACCAAAGTCATGACGGCGGGGGGTGGGGGTTACGGCTTTGATCAGCGAATATAATGTGACGCTTTATGTGACGCTTCAGAGTAAGGCCATCTCATGTCTCTTAATCAGCAATCCTCACTCCTCACTCCTAACTCCTGACTCCTTGCATGTTTTCCTAAGTGGGAGGGACTAAACAGTTAAGTAAGGTGGCTAGATAAAGTGGTTAGCAGTAATTTTAAGGGACTTGGGACGTACCCCATGACGTTCATTGCCTCTTACTACCAATGTGCAACACACCTCTCAACCGCTAAAGTGGCGCTGTGGCGCAGTAGAAAGTCGGTGCACTCATTCATTGCAGGACGAAGAGGGGGTGAAGACGATTTCAGACATCCTGTTACTTGTATTCTTATGATACCTTGCACTAGCGTATGAATCAAATGCAGGGCTTTGTGATATGGCATTAAAGAGAAATGAACCGAGTAAAAGAGAGAGTGTGAATCAGTTTGTGGGCGCATCAAAGTTATCTCCAGTGCCTAGCCTCCTGCGGCGTGCTGGCTTTATAGTTATTGTCAGTCAGCCGCAATGCCGAGTCTTGACTTATATTTGTCCGCCTGCCTGGACAAATATAAGTCTAGTACTATACATGCTTTTCCTTTATTTTCATAATTTGGGTGAACTGAGCCTTTAACTGCCACATAACTGTATCAGCGGGCTGCAGTGCATAATTTATGTGTAGTGTAAGGATAACATAGAAATAAAGTGCCACTCACATCCGTGTTACATTTGTCATAAGTCTGTTTATTTGACACTTTTTAGTCTTATGAGCAGAACAGTTACAGAGAAGCAGTTCTTGGCTATGGAAATCTTAAAGCTCCAGTTTGTAGGTTTTATTGGCGGAAATGTAATATGAATTTCTTTGGTGCAGAATCACCTGATAAAAGACTTGTTGTGTTTTTGGTACCTCAGAATGAGTCGTTTATATCTACATAGGGAGCGGGTCCTCGTCTATGGAGATCGCCATGTTGCACCACCATGTTTCTACAGTAGCCCAGGACGGACAAACCGAACACTGGCTCTAGATAGAATCATTTGAAATTTCCACATAGTTTGCAGGCCCTCTGCCATGAACAGCATTTACGTTAAAAGAAAAAAAAAGTAAAACTGCTCAACTCAGTCAGTACATTTACATGCAGCTTGAGAAAATCAATTATTGGCTTACGACTGAAACCGGACTTTTGAATGCATGTAAACAGCTTAGTCTGACTGAAATTGGACTATCTGTAGCTCGTCTGACACACCTAGATAATTCCATTGAAAATCTTAGTCTGACTGGAGTCGACTGGAGTCGGACTCGGCGTTCTGCACATGCACCACTTTTTCTTTTGCGGGCTGTTGACCTAGCAGCAGTGCAGTAACTCCCAGACAAACAAACACCGCCGCCTGTCGAGGCAGAGTCAGACATACTTGGTCAAAAATTTGATTCTCTCCTCTGCATGTAAACTCAGACAAGACGACAAGTCCGACTTGACTGATTAGCTGAGCTATGAGCTTAGCTCGACTACTGCGTGTGTGTAAATGTACCGAGTGATTTTAAAGCTTTAAATCACAGGATCCATTTCTCATGGAGATGAAGAGACCTTTGCGGACAATTTGGGTCACTGTGAAAAACCTCCTGAATGTCTGGGCACAGAAATGTTATAATAGAGAAAAGGTGAGCACATGTTATCAGCTGCTGGGCTACTGACTGTCAGTGACATGCCAAACAGTTTGGGAGAAACACAGATTAGTAATGTGAACTGCTTTATTTGGTGTTTTAACCACTTTAACCACCAGTGGTCTCATTTATACAACAATGTGTAGGATCCATACTAAAAATGTATGAACAACAAAAGTCAAAAATGGCACACACCAAAATATATTCGACAGTTTCTACAATCAGGCTTCCTACTCACCATCTGCATCGCCAATTTCCTGCTTTCAAAATGTTCCTAAGCATGAGTCAAAGTTTCTCCCAACAACGCTGGGTCACAACTTTTTCGTGGGAAGTGGCGTACGCCTCTTTCAGGCCTCGTTTTGTGCGTACGCAGTGTTTATAAATGAGACCCCTGATCTGTTTGTTTTGGAGAGGAAGAGACCTCTGTGCACAATTCCACCTCCTTAAAACCTCCAGAACAATTAACACTTGAAGGAGTTTGCGCTGGCAGACGTTTCAGCTGGTTGCAATCTAAAATTCACAGCTAGGTGCCGCCAAATCCTCCTAAATCTTTCACACTTCACCTTCAAAGGGGGACTACGCCCATTCTCAAAATTCATACATGTTCCTGTGGTCTAAGACAGTCCAAAATAATTGTGAACATGAACAACTTTCTCCCAAATCTAAAAACTAGAGTGCTAAAACTCAAATTTGTGATGTCACAGGGTATAAAGTCTGGAGCCGCTCCATAGACAATGAATGGTGAAAGATGTTGTAGACGGCACTGAGAGCACCCAGAGGAATGTTTTGGGTATATGGGTACATTTAATGTTTCAGAGCTGAGAACACACCAATAGCACAAAGCTAATTGGGTATGAAAAAGAAGACAAATATTCTGTGGACTCATAAAATCAGTCTCCCATTCATTATCTGTAGAACAGCTCCAGGCTTTACGCCCTATTCCATCACAGGTTTAAGACTTAGGCTACTTCTCTGGTTTCTTTCTTTGAGAGAGAGTTAAAAAATACTGATTGAACTTTACTAAGCCATAGATATAACATCATGGGGTTATTAATTCAAGTGGTGTTCCCCATTAAGTCTCAGGCTTCCTCCAACAATGGCTATTAGATATGTATAAAAAGAAAATCAAGTGGAAAAAATGTGAATCCAAGAAATAAAACCATGCAAACGTTATAATATAACTCATATATAGTGTGAAATTATTTGTAGATTAGCTGGGCCACTCCAATCCCCCAGGCTCATTGAACTACTCAGTTAATACACAAAGTTAGAGGAGAGAGAATAAGCATCAGAGCTACAGGCTACAGTGAGGCTAAAAACAGAGTTCATATGACGTTTTTCCAAACAACTTTTTATGTCGCGGCTGCAGCACACTTGGATCACTACGGATGAGCAGTATGGAGATATTTTGTGGATTCAATTTTGTGTTCTTGGACGTTAGTCTGGGGCGCCGTCTGCCATTAGGTGTGCTAGCAGCTCCCCCGCCGATCTCTGCAAGGGATGTGAGGACTCTTAAAACTTCACCAGAGCGTTCCTCAGCATGAGGGTGAGTAGATAATGGCTGAATTTTCATTTTTGGGTGCACTATCCCATGTGTGAGTTGACTCCACTGTAGCTTTATGCAAACTGATAAACCTCCACCAGAGGTAACATCAGGATGTGTACTTCTAAATATGTATAACCATTTAAACACCCAGTTTTAGTGAGAAAGCTCTTGTCTTAGAGTTTTAACTGATTGTTTTCTCCTCCAGTCAGACAGTTACTGACTTCATGCATACTAATAACATTAAAAGGAAGGAAGTATGCCTACTTTAACAACTTCTGCATTCTGCTTACTGTGCTGACCACAGAGGAACATTATCTTTTTCAGACAGCATCTTAGACCTTGTTCACCTGTTGATGTGTTTTATGTTCTCTGAAGTCACGCAGATAAGAGGAGCAGCGATGAGTTTAACTGCAGCAGCGAGTGGATTTGTTGTCTTCCTTCTTCTCTCTGTGCCAGGTACTGTATATTTATATTTACACTGGCGGGCATTTAGTACACTTGCTGGAGCCATATGTTTGATTTGTGTGAAATGTAATATGCCTAGGTGGCTTATATCACAGGCTGAGGCAGGTCATGGTGTTTAAGTTCCTCCCAGTAAGCACAGGTGTTGCTGATATAGGGAGGCAAACAGTTTTAGACGGCTTGGCTGCTTCTCAGCTGCAGATCATCTTTAGAACAGGAGTCTTGCATATTTTTTCTGTGTGACGTTTGTGGTTTTGAGCAAAAATAGACAGTGGTCATATCGGTATAAAACCAGCCTTTTAAAAAATGTATCTATTTTTATTATTATAATTCTTAACTCAACCCTGCTAGTTTGCATTTCAAAATAAAAGCCCGCTGACATCGTTTCTGTAAATCCTGTGAATCCCTTCATTATTAACACAAGGCTTTTTATTGTGAAATATTTGCACGACCATGTTGTTGACAATGCAGTGGCTCGCACGGCTCCATAAATACATGGACTATTGGCTTTTAAATGTGTAAATACAGTAGTTACATGAGCAGGCAGCTCTGCAGCAGCAGCGCAGCAATGTTGTCTGTGTTAACACCACATGTGTGACCCACAGCAGTTTAGCAAAGTAGCCGCCACACACTTCTCATGCAGGCAGTGTGGCCTGGGCATTGTAGCATCAGATCTGATACATGTTTTCACACATGCAGCATCTCCCTGCATCCCTTTACCTGACCATTTAAGTGGTGTGTATCATTGCATAATAATGCTAGTGCTGTTTCAATTATCTGTATAACTGAGCGTGTTAGTGGTTCATCTGAATGATTCAGTAACTTAAGTGTTAATATGCAAATGTAGGCTATGTACGTTCTGAGAAATAGGAACCAGACTTTGCCGAATCATTTCTTTATTTGCAGACGACTGTGGGTTTTTTTGCTTCTCTGTGTGATTATCTGCCCTTAGATATCTAAATATAACGTACAGTAGCAGCCAAGTGTCAGTGCATGTTCACACTTCTGTTTTGCATTTCTCTTAAATGTTTTTTTAATCTCTGCGTTAATCTCACCACAGTGAGCACAGAGGAAACAGAACAGGAAAAAAACTACTGCTCATAAAAATAAAAATGTAACTCTGTCCCTCAAAGCTGCATGTCTGATCACTAAGCATACACTTTGCATGTGGACTTTCCATGTCTGTGTTCACCATGGCCCAATGCATAGATAACATAAAAGTCATAAATGTAATTAACAGCACGAGTTTAAAAATGCATAAAAAATGATAGCTGCTGTGCAGCAATGGTCAGGGTCGGGCAATTTTAGGCAAATTTAGGCAATTCTGAGCAACAAGAGGCAGAATAGGAAGACAACAAGAAAGTTTCCATTACAATGTACATTATGCATTAGCTGAGGCTTGAACTTACAACCTCTGACACCAAGGAGCATCTTCTGTCTGGCTGAGCTAATTATGAAGTGACAACTCATCTGTGGCTTCACAGATCAACTAAGCCAGCCACCAGGATGACAGCAGCTGTCAAGGCAGATTTCAAACTTCTGTCATAAATTCAGTTATCAAGACAAAAATCTGAAAATACACATCTTGCATCTAGACAGCATCAGGTGTTGTTAATTTGTTTTTAACAATGATTGATTCACTCCATAAGTGAAAAACCGCTCTATTCCCATTGACAGCAATGGTTCACATGAGGACAGAATTCAAAATGCTGTCAAAAATTCAGTTTTTGATATGAAATTATGATATTTACCAAACATAATCTACCCTGACTCCAACATTTTGTCAATTTTTTTCATGAACATTGAAAACTTATTTAGCAAGAATTTGCAAGAATGTGTTTACAATACTATTTACAGTCAAACATCTTGATGCACTGTAGGCTCAATTTTTAATTAATCAAAAATCTGTGAGGACACTTTGTGGAGGACAGTCTCAAGATGCTCTGTAGCAAGTTTGGTGTTTTTGAACTTTAGACGCTTGCTGTAGTGCCACCATCAGGACTATTGACGTGTTTGGTGATTTTTCATGCATGGGAAGTAGGATTTCCTCAGAAGAAGAAGAAGAAGAAGAAGAAGAAGAAAGGATGAGCAGGAAAACAAGCGGACTGCCTGCCTGGACCTTAATCTTACTATATCTTACTATCTTACTATATAATGACAAAAACTCTGTCTGTGTGTCTGTTTCACGTTTTTCTCCTCACTGACTTGGTCAATCCATGTGAAATTTGGCACAGTGGTAGAGGGTCATGGGAGGATGCCAATGAAGCAATATTACATCAATTGGCCAAAGGGGGGCGCTATAGCAACCGACTAAAATGTCAAACTTTGAATGGGCATATCTCATGCCCCGTATGTCGTAGAGACATGAAACTTTGCACAGAGATGCCTCTCCTCATGAGGAACACATTTGCCTCAAGAACCCATAACTTCCGCTTATATAGATTTTCTGCCATTTTGAATTTTTTGAAAAACACTTCAAATGGATCTCTTCCTAGGAAGTTTGAGCGATCTGCATGAAACTGGGTGAACATAATCTAGGGAGCAATATCTAAAGTTCCCTCTTGGCAAAAGTTGGAAAACTTACTCAAACTGAGCTTCTACAGTGCCTTGAAAAAGTATTCATACCCCTTGAACTTTTTCACATTTTGCCACCTTACAACCACAAACTTTAATGTTTTTATTGAGATTTTATGTGATCAACCAACACAAAGTAGCACATAATTGTAAAGTGGAACGGAAATGATACATAGTTTAAAAATTTTAAGCAAATAAAAATCTGAAAAATGTGGTGTGCATTTGTTTTCAGCCCCCTTGCGTCAATACTTTGTAGAGCCACCTTTCGCTGCAATTATAGCTGTAAGTCTTTTGGGGTATGTCTCTACCAGCTTTGCACATCTTGACACTGAAATTTTTGCCTATTCTTCTTTGCAAAATAGCTCAAGCTCAGCCAGACTGGATGGAGAGCGTCTGTGAACAGTAATTTTCAAGTCTTGCCACAGATGCTCAATGGGATTTAGGTCTGGACTTTGACTGGGCCATTCTAACACATGAATATTCTTTGATCTAAACCATTCCATTGTAGCTCTGGCTTTATGTTTAGGGTCATTGTCTTACTGGAAGATCAATCTCCTTCCCAGTCTCAAGTCTTTTGCAGCCTCCAACAGGTTTTCTTCCAGGATTACCCTGTATTTAGCTCCATCCATCTTCCCATCAACTCTGACCAGCTTCCCTGTCCCTGCTGAAGAAAAGCATCCCCACAGCATGACGCTGCCACCATCATGTTTCACGGTGGGGATGGTGTGTTCAGGTTGATGTGCAGTGTTCCGCCACACATAGCGTTTTGCATGTAGGCCAAAAAGTTCAATTTGGTGTCATCTGACCAGAGCACCTTCTTCCACATGTTTGCTGTGTCCCCTACATGGCTTGTGGCAAACTGCAAACGGGACTTCTTATGCCTTTCTTTCAACAATGACTTTCTTCTTGCCACTCTTCTATGAAGGCCAGATTTTGTGGAGTGCACTGCTTCTCTGATCAGTGCTCTCCTCGCTCGCTCTGTCAGTTTAGGTGGACGGCAAGTTTGCAGTTGTGCCATACTTTTTCCATTTTTGGATGATGGATTGTACGGTGCTCCTTGAGATGTTCAAAGTTTGGGATATTTTTTTATAACCTAACCCTGCTTTAAACTTCTCCACAACTTTATCCCTGACCTGTCTGGTGAGTTCCTAAGGTCTTCATGATGCTGTTGTTTACTAATGTTCTCTAACAAACCACTGAGGCCTTCACAGAACAGGTGTATTTATACTGAGAGTAAATCACACACAGGTGGACTCTATTTAATAATTAGGTGACTTCTGAAGGCAATTGATTGCACTGGATTGTATTTAGAGGTATCAGAGTACAGGGGGCTGAATACAAATGCACACCACACTTTTCAGATTTATATTCGCTTAAAATTTTGAAAACCGTATATCATTTTCGTTCCACTTCACAATGATGTGCTACTTTGTGTTGGTCTATCACATAAAATCTCAACAAAATACATTCAAGTTTGTGAATGTAAGGTCACAAAATGTGAAAAAGTTTAGGGGTATGAATACTTTTTCAAGGCACTGTATAAGGCAATGAATATTGCGGAGGGCGTGGCTCATCACATAAAGGTGTATAACATCTCAAGGGTTTCACCCATCACCACGCAACTTTGTAGGCATATGACCACACATAATCTGAGGGGACCCCTCCATTATTGACCCCATCAAACAAAATGGGGGCGCTAGAGAGCTCATTTCTTATCTAGGCCTACCCGCCATATGGATTTTTACTAAACTTGGTAGATATGTAGAACAGGACGCCTCAAGGTGACTGGAGAAATTTAACTCTAATTGGCAACTGGGTGGCGCTATAACAACAGAAAAATGCTCAAAAATGGCTAAAATGCGACCGATCACTGTGGCTCCCCCTGTGGACCAATGTTGTTGTTTTTGTTTTGTTTTTTTCTAATTTTTGGTATGACTAAGTCATGGTATGGTATGCTCTACATAATCTCAGAAACTGTCAGTGTGTCATTCTGTCAGTCAGTCATTCTGTCTGTCCCACGTTTTTCTACACACAGACGTGGTCAATCTGTGTGAAACTGCACATAGGCATTGAGGATTGGCATAGGTAGAAGGTGACAAAGCTACCAACGGGTATGGACTAGTAAGTGACTGTAAGAGAAAACCTATTCCCCAGTAACATGTTAATATTAAAGGAGCCCCTTAAGTCCTGAAAGGTGATTATTTATTTATTTTAAATCTTGTGGGAACAGCTTATTTATCTTATACAAAGTTGATAATTATCTTGTGCGCACAAGATAATTATACAGATTAATAGGTTGCTCCCACAAGAGAATTATTTTGTATGCACACGCTACTATATCAGGGAGACAACTTATTTATCTTGCACACACACAGTATAAACTTATTCCCATAGGATAACAACTTGTGCGCACAAGGAAAAACAAAACACCTATAGGGGCATCATTTACATGAGACATCTTTGTCCTATGAACTTGCAGTGAGAAGTTTTACAGCCAGGTAGTTTTGTGTTTTAATTACCTGGGAGGTTTCCATATTCAACAATCTCTTCATGAAATTTCAGTCTTTGCTCTGTTGTTCTGAGTCTGATTGTGGTTCCTGATGTGCTCTGTGTTACAGTGATACAGGGTCAGGATGACTGGGGAGTGACTTACACCTCTACTGAGATCTGTGCTGTAAAAGGATCAACAGTGGAAATACACTGCAGCTACACATACCCATCCACCATAGAAGATAAAACTACTATGGTTGAAAAAAAATTCTGGTTTACTAAAGTGAGTAGTAAAGAACCCGTGGATCTGAAACTAGACAGAGACTACACAGATCGAGTGGAGTATCTGTTTCGTGATGACAGCTGCACTCTGAGAATCACAGACCTGAGAGAGAGCGATGCAGCTGTGTACAAGTTCAGGTTCACAACAGACCAAAAAGGAGGAAGTTCAACTGGTTCACCTGGAGTCACTTTGTCTGTCACAGGTAACATTTTCAGTGGAATATCTGGATACAATATTTCAGTGTCTAGGAAACACTACTGTGACTATTTCTGTGTCTGTTTGCATGTATTTACTTTATGGTTTGGTTTGAAATGACATTTCTGCTCTTTCCTGACGCATCCAGACCTCTGGGTGCTGGTGGAAGGATCATCCACCTGGGCAGAGCTGAAGTGTCACAGCAGGTGTAATGTAGCTGGACACACTCCATATGTCTGGTACAATAATGGAGAGAAACTGGAAGAAGAAACATCTTCTCACAGCGTCTCTGTGAACGATGATGGCAACTATTCCTGTGCTGTTAAAGGACATGAGGATCACCGCTCTCCTCCAGTGTGTGAGTTTACTCCAAAGTGTCACTAATAACACTCAGACTTACAGTCAGTGGACTTTAATGTGACAAACTACCCTCTTCATGTCTAATATTTGAGCTTACATTGTGTCACTTATTCAATTTTTGCATTATCTGTCGACTTAAATTAGAATGATTTTTCACAGTGGAAGGAAAACATGTAAATATTTTCTTTACCAGATGATCCACTGTATTACTCATGCTGTTAGGGGGGGCTACAACTGTGATGCTGTAATTCTATCTTTTATTATTTAATGAAATGTGTCTTTATGTATGTTGTTCTGCAGATTCTCCAAGAGTTCCCTCTGTGTCAGTGAGTCCCTCTGCTGAGATAGTGGAGGGCAGTTCAGTGACTCTGACCTGTAGCAGTGATGCTAACCCAGCAGCTAACTACACCTGGTACAAGAAGAATGGAAATTTACACCATCATCTTCAGAGACAAAAACCACAACTTGTCTTCAGCTCCATCCAGTCCTCTGACTCTGGAGAGTATAACTGTACAGCTGAGAACGAGCTGGGGAGGAGGACGTCTAATTACATCCCTATCAATGTGGAATGTGAGTGAAATAGCTTTATTTAAAAGCAGCAAACAATTTAAAAACATCACAGATGTGTTTAGGATTTGCAAATCTGACTGCGGCACACACTCTTAGTGGTAGTGTCAGAAAGACACTGGCTGACATTGTTTGAGACCAAAGTTAATTAATGTTCATATCCTCTCCTCCAGATGCTCCAAAGCTTCCCTCTGTGTCAGTGAGTCCCTCTGCTGAGATAGTGGAGGGCAGTTCAGTGACTCTGACCTGTAGCAGTGATGCTAACCCAGCAGCTAAGTACACCTGGTACAAGGATGGAAACCCCAGATCTCTCAGTGAAGAACCACAGCTTGTCTTCAGCTCCATCCAGTCCTCTGACTCTGGACAGTATTACTGTACAGCTGAGAACAAGCTGGGGAGGAGGACATCTGATTACATCTCTATGAATGTGAAATGTAAGTGAAACAGCTTTTCTTAAAAGCAGCAAACAGTTTAATGTCATTAAAGTTCTGTTTAGGATTTGCAAATCTGACTGCAACACACATTCCTGGTTTTAGTGTCAGAAAGACACTGGCTGACATTGTTTGAGACCAAAGTTAATTAATGTTCATACCCTCTCCTCCAGATGCCCCGAAGCTTTCTCCTGTGTCAGTGAGTCCCTCTCCTGATGTGAAGGAGGGCAGTTCAGTGACTCTGACCTGTAGCAGTGATGCTAACCCAGCAGCTAAGTACACCTGGTACAAGAGTGGAAACCTCAGACCTCTCAGTGAAGAACCACAGCTTGTCTTCAGCTCCATCCAGTCCTCTGACTCTGGACGATATTACTGCACAGCTCAAAATGAACTGAGGACGTCTACATCTGGATCCATCTCTATCAGTGTGAAATGTGAGTGAAACAGCTCGTTTAAAAGCAGCAAACTAATTGAAGCCAATATGGGTAAGATGTGACAGTGTCTGTCTGCCTTTCACACACAAGTAGTAGTACATTGCTTGTTACACACACACACACACACACACACACACACACACACACACACCGTGATACATCATTTTCTTATTGAACTTAATTTATTTTCACATTATCTCCTCCAGATAAGTCTCTTATTGTTTCTGTGAGTCCCTCTGGAGAAATCACAGAGAACAGTGATGTCACTCTGACCTGTCGCAGTGATGCTAACCCACAGATGTGTTTAGGATTTACAAATCAGACTGCGGCACACACTCCTTGTGGTTGTGTCAGAAAGACAGTGGCTGACACATTGTTAGACCAAAGTTAATCAATGTTCATATGTCCTCCTGCAGACGCCCCGAAGCTTTCTCCTGTGTCAGTGAGTCCCTCTGGGGAGATCAGAGAGAACAGTGACCTGACTCTGACCTGTAGCAGTGATGCTAACCCAGCAGCTACATACACCTGGTACAAGAAAAACCGAAATCCAGGTCTTTCTCCCAGTAAACAAACACGGAATATCCAATCTTTCAGGAACCAGTTGAAGCTTGTCCTCAGGTCCATTCGGTCCTCTGACTCTGGACAGTACTTCTGTACAGCTGAGAACACAGTGGGGAAGGCATCATCTCAGTCCATCTTCATCAATGTTAAATGTGAGTAACATGGCTCAGTTCAAACAGACACATTCAGCTGATCACAGTCAGCATTTTTAGGCTCACTTTGCAGATTATACCTGCTTCACATTCACAGCCTGCAGCTGAAGGTCACTGAGCAGCAGTGGATGATGAAAAGGTAGTTTTAGTCTGTCAGCACCAGACTGACTCTGGATTATTGGTGGTTTAACTGTCCAGAACAGCAGGCACAGTACTGCAGTTTG
This sequence comes from Epinephelus fuscoguttatus, assembly GCF_011397635.1. Taxonomy (NCBI): domain Eukaryota; kingdom Metazoa; phylum Chordata; class Actinopteri; order Perciformes; family Serranidae; genus Epinephelus; species Epinephelus fuscoguttatus. The sequence continues at coordinate 5,648,075 of NC_064754.1, forward strand.
TAATGGTTGGTATTTACACATGCAACATCTCCCTGCATCCTTTTACCTGAACATTATAGTGGAGTGTATCATTGCACAGTAAGGGTAGTGCTGTTTCACTAAACTGTACAATGGGAGCTGTTGGTGGTTCGTAGGATTCAGTAAGTTAAGAGCTAATCTACATATGTACTGATATCCTTTTTGAGTGCTGAAAACAGGAACCAAACTTTGCCAAATCAGTCTGAGATGTTTTGCTTCTCTGTGTGGTTAACAGTAATCTGCCTTTAGTCATCTAAATATAACATACAGCAGCAGCTGAGTGTCAGTACGTGCTCACATGTCTGTGTTCTCCATTACTCATGTTGTAAGTTATTTTCCATGTAAAAACGTTTTTTTTTTTTTTAATTTAATGAAATGTGTCTGTACATATTGTTCCATAGATGCTCCAAAGCTTCCCTCTGTGTCAGTGAGTCCCTCTGCTGAGATAGTGGAGGGCAGTTCAGTGACTCTGACCTGTAGCAGTCATGCTAACCCAGCAGCTAAATACACCTGGTACAAGAGTGGAAACCTCAGACCTCTCAGTGAAAAATCACAGCTTGTCTTCAGCTCCATCCAGTCCTCTGACTCTGGACGATATTACTGCACAGCTCAAAATGAGCTGGGGACGTCTACATCTGGATCCATCTCTATCAGTGTGAAATGTGAGTGAAACAGCTTGTTTAATAGCAGCAAACCAATTGAAGCCAGTATGGGTAAGATGTGACAGTATCTGTCTGCCTTTCACACACAAGTAGTAGTACATTGCTTGTTACACACACACACACACACACACACACACACACACACACACACACACACCGTGATACATCATTTTCTTATTGAACTTAATTTATTTTCACATTATCTCCTCCAGATGCTCCAAAGTCTCTTATTGTTTCTGTGAGTCCCTCTGGAGAAATCACAGAGAACAGTGATGTCACTCTGACCTGTCGCAGTGATGCTAACCCAGCAGCTACATACACCTGGTACAAGGATGGTAGAGCTCTCGCTAAAAAAGTCATCAAGAAAATCAAGTCCTCTGACTCAGGACACTATCACTGTGTAGCTGAGAACGAAGTGGGGAAGGCATCATCTCAATCCATCTTCATCAATGTTAAATGTGAGTAACATGGCTCAGTTCAAACAGACACATTCAGCTGATCACAGTCAGCATTTTTAGGCTCACTTTGCAGATTATACCTGCTTCACATTCGCAGCCTGCAGCTGAAGGTCACTGAGCAGCAGTGGATGATGAAAAGGTAGGTATTAGGCCTACTGATGGTTTAACCATCCAAGACAGCAGGCACTATACTATGGTTTGTAATGATTGGTATTTACACATGCAACATCTCACAGTACAGTAAGGGTAGTGCTGTTTCACTAAACTATACAATGGGAGCTGTTGGTGGTTTGTAGGATTCAGTAAGTTAAGAGCTAATCTACATACCGATATCCTTTTTGAGGGACCAAGATAACATCTACAAAGAGCTGAGAAACAGGAACCAAACTTTGCTAAATCTTTCTGTTTCTTGCAGACGCTGGTGTGATGTTCTGTTTCTCTGTGTGGTTTATAGTAATCTGCCTTTAGTTATTTAAATATGACATACTGCAGCAGCTGAGTGTCAGTACGTGCTCACATGTCTGTGTTCTACATTATTCATGATGTGAATTATTTTCCATGTAGATTTTTACGTAAATGTATTATTATATGTCTGTGCACACATTGTTCCGCAGATGCTCCACAGCTTCCCTCTGTGTCAGTGAGTCCCTCTCGTGATGTGAAGGAGGGCAGTTCAGTGACTCTGACCTGTAGCAGTGATGCTGACCCAGCAGCTAACTATATCTGGTACAAGAAGAATGGAATTGGCAAACCTCTCAGTGAAGAGCAACAGCTTGTCTTGAGGTCCATCCAGTCCTCTGACTCTGGACAGTATTACTGTACAGCTGAGAACAGGCTGGGGAGGAGGACATCTTACATCACCATTAATGTAAAATGTGAGTGAAACCGCTTCATTAAAAAGCAGATTAATTTGAATTAATTTAAGCTGATACATTTATTGCACCTCCCAAAGTTAGTCTACTGCCATCACTTCAGACTTTGCAACACATTTCAGAAATGTTTGAGATGTAAATTCCCACACATAAAGATACAATAAGATTGAAAAATTGTCAGAAATGATCAATGAAACTCATTCTTTGATTTAAAATACGGGATTCGAAGGCTGTTGTGGAGATTTCACTGCAGCTTTTCTGAAAAATTGCAGTGCATGTTGCAAGTTAAAATTGCATAAGTAGTTACATTTTTTGTGTGTGATTGTTTAAAAATTAAAAAAAAGAAGCAATTTTTCCCAGTCAGAATAAAAAAAACACAATTTTTCTGACTTGATGGTTGATAGGACACAAACTACTCACCCAGCATATTTAATTGAAGCTACATTGATTCTTTGAGCATGTGCAGTAGATGTGACTGCAACAGCCTCTGTCATGGTGATTAATGGCATATTAATTATTCTCTGGGTGTGTTTTTTGGTAGAAATGTTTACCCCAGCTGATGTCCAGAACATCAGGGCATTGTCTTGTTGTGGTAAATGTGAGACGTTATTGCAGCATGTCTGCATCTTCCCCACCAGAAACAAGGAAGTGACTTTGGTGACATTATGCGGGGGACTGCTATGATTGGTGAAACTCACATGAAGCTGTGATGATTGGTCAAAATAGCAGAAAAATTGCGTTGACTGACGAAATTGCAATGTTACACAGAATTTCTTTGAATTGGAGTGAATTGTTGCAATCCTGGCCATTTAAAGACATGAGGCCTGACATTGTTCTTCACTGTGGCACAGACAAATGTCAGACTTTCGAAGGGAACAACACAACATGTTTATAGTCATGCTAGAAGCATGTTTCATGGCATGGCTATATCAGCTCAGTCAGTCTGTTGGAAATATTTTAGAAACTGTTGGATCGGTTGTTAAGTTTCGTATTTTTCTTCTACAGAGTTTTCATTTATACTTGGTATTACATATTGTGACTTATTGCCTCACACAAATGCCTCACAGAGCTGCTCACATTGCAGGAGACTGATACATCCTATAACTTATTCAGCCTTTGTTGAACCTTTCTGACCAACTGTTGCCAACCTATGATTTCTCCTCCAGATGCTCCAAAGCTTCCCTCTGTGTCAGTGAGTCCCTCTGCTGAGATAGTGGAGGGCAGTTCAGTGACTCTGACCTGTAGCAGTGATGCTAACCCAGCAGCTAAATTTACCTGGTACAAGAACGGAAATCCTGGCCTTCCTCCCAGTAAACAAACACAGATAGTCCAATCTTCCAGGAACCAGTCAAAGCTTATCTTCAGCTCCGTCCAGTCGTCTGACTCTGGAGAGTATTACTGCACAGCTGAGAACAAAGTAGGGAGGACAACATCCAAACTGATTTTCACTGATGTGAAATGTGAGTGAAACAGCTCATTTAAAAGCAACATACAGCTGATAAGTTATCAGGAAAAGGTTTCTTATCTCTGTTTCACATACGCCATACACTAACTATTTAATTATAAATACAACTTGTAGTGCTACTTCAATTTTTAGTTAATTTATGTTAATATATTATAATTTATTTTTTTTAATTTTTGCTATCCAGATGCTCCAAAGCTTCCCTCTGTGTCAGTGAGTCCCTCTGCTGAGATAGTGGAGGGCAGTTCAGTGACTCTGACCTGTAGCAGTGATGCTAACCCAGCAGCTAACTATACCTGGTACAAGGAGAACCAAACACTGATTCAGGGACCAGAAGGCATTTATCGTTTCACCTCCATCAGCTCTTCGGACAGAGGGAGTTACCACTGCAAGTCTGAGAATCAACATGGTCAGATCAACTCTTCTGCTCTATTTGTAAATGTCCAGTGTAAGTTTCACAAGTCTGTGCTGTTTTTCATCATACAAATGTCCTTTAAAATCATGCAATGGCTATATTATTGAATTATCTCACTTAATATTCTCCTCCAGATGCTCCAAAGCTTCCCTCTGTGTCAGTGAGTCCCTCTGCTGAGATAGTGGAGGGCAGTTCAGTGACTCTGACCTGTAGCAGTGATGCTAACCCAGCAGCTAACTATACCTGGTACAAGGAGGATGAAGACTCACCAAAAGCATCAGGACAGATCTTCACCATCTCTAACGTCACAGCTGAACACAGTGGGAATTATTACTGTGAAGCCCAGAACACAAGAGGACGTCATAACTCCACCTCACATCTGGCTGTTGTAGCAGGTAAGTTATTTGTACTGCATCAAAAGTCATGGCGCACAATCTGGGCTTGATTTTCCTGTGTGAGGTGAAAAGATGTGGTTTGCTGTCCTTCCATCTGAAACGCTTAACGAGTAATTTTTAGGTGTCTTCCATGGTTGGTCCCTATGAAAGGCTCACTCCATTAGTCTCTCATATTCTCACAAAATTTGTCTAAACTTTGCTTCAGACTCAGTTCAGTGTCCACAAACACTCGTAGTTGTGGCTGGGGGGTCTCCAGGTGTTGGCCTATGGCCTTCTATATTCTGGCTGTACTGTAGTTGCCCTCACTCTGAGGTCAACAAGTAAAATACAAACATAAAATGACTTGATACTAGTCAGGTGATGTTTTGGGTCATTCAGGGCCAGACTGACCAGCAGAAGATCACAAGACAGACACTGGAAGGGTTAAATCTTCCTGCCTGCATTGAAGAACAGCTGAAGTTGGTAGCTGCTGATTCCCTCACCCTGCTAAACCTGATCTAGAGTTCTGTATGGGTCCAGTTTTGCAAACCTGTTCAAAGCTCAGTAGTGGAACCTACCCGTTACCTGTAACCATCACCGAGTCAAATCCGGTCCCGACCCATTAACATAGGTATCGTGACCTGGCCTGTGATTAAACAGTTTTGCAAGTATGCTGTTTAGCGTAATGTTCTGTCCCATTCAGATGTGCGAAAGACTCGCTCAGTCAGCACCCACTTGTTGTGTATGTAATGTAATTTGACACAAACCAAATTGTGGTAACCATCTGTCCACATATCAAAGGTAACCGCCCCGTTGCTGTGAGTCAGCTGCGTCTTGCGTCCTTGTTTGACGAATGTCCTCTGCATATTTTGTCAGTCTGCCACTGGATGCAGTTGTCTGATCAGGCAGCGGCTGCGGTGCTTCCACACAGCCAGCTTGGGCACCTATGATTATTTTTGATTTCACTCGCTGCCTGCCCACATTTGGTGCATTTTTACTCGTGAATGTACCCATGAATTTATGTATTTTTCACCTGTCACACAACCTTTTTGTGGGTTACCTGACCCAGTGCAGGGTGGATACAGTAATTCATTTTACACAATGAGTTTATGATGTTAGGTGCATATGCCATTTGTCTATTAGGACAGCTATAATTTCTGAATTTTCCCAAAAGAAAATTTAGTTAAATATGTGTTTGTAAAATCATTTTAATCTACAGGGTATCTTATTGTCACTCCCTAATTGTCAGTCTTTCCATTTTTGTTCCATTCTGTGTTCTAGGATCATGGATATTAATAACCGCGGCCACAGTCTCTGCTGTTGTTCTCGCTATCATACTCATCTCCGTCTTCCTCTGGATCATGTGAGCAGTTCTGTTTCACCGAATAATTGTTCAGAAAAAAATCAAAATGTCTTTATTTTAGAGATAAGTTTTGCACTTTAACTTTTAAAATAAATTCTTCCGACCAGGAAGAAGAGGGCCTCCAAGCATCCGTCTGGAGAGACACCGGACACCAGGGAACAGGTGAGGATGTCGAGTTTAACAGCACTGCAGCGGCTCTAAAGTTTAGTTGTGACTGCTACACTCTGTAGCTCAGCTTAACAACACTAATGTCATACAGCAGAACTTAAGGTTACTTTGTTTCACCTTAATCAGGAATATTAATCATGTTCTTCTTGATCTACCTCTTCTTTAATGCATCCACAGACATCCCCACCTCTTGTCCTACAGTTGGATTTTGCGGAGGAGCTTAAACAGGCTTGATTTAATGCAAACCGACTGAACGTTTGTCGGCGTTTGTCACTGTGACACATTACCGCAAACCAGAGGTTGCGCTAGACTTTTTCGTCGCCGGTCATTTTGACTGACAGGGTCGTAAAAATTCGGTCATAATCTATTTTTACCGGTCATTTTAATTTTCATTTTTAAATGATAATAAAGATATTCAAAGACATTTAGTTTTCATTCGTTCATTTTTAATAAATCCAACAAGCAAGTTATAAAGTATGTATTAATAAGGACATGAACGAAAAGATGAACAGACATCCACACACCGCAGCGCTTCAGTTCGGCGTCTGGTCTACATGCGAGCCGCGAGCGCTTCTGTCAAGCAGGATAGAGCGGATGTACCAAACAGGAAGTCGGACACAGAAAAGACAAGAGAATCCGGCCAATTTTCAAAATAAAATAACAGCATACGCTGAGGAACATATGGAAATACCGTGTTTATAATTTAAAATAACACAACAGTGCATAATCGAACACATTTTTCAATACCCTAATCACTTCATTACAATTTTAATTTTGTGTCACTGAGCCTACAGACTACATAAATAAAATGGTCAGAACAATATGCCCTATTCATTCAGTGTTAATCCAACACAATCAATACATGGACATGCAATGACAAATTGTCATTAAATTATAAAAAACACATAAATATGGACTTACCCATGTTTAAAATGACCTGTTGAAGTGAAAAAACGAGTACTGACGGGAACAGACGAGTGGAGTCGATGTTTAACTGGCGCGGAGAGCGCAGGAGAAATGTGCTGCCTGTGTGGACAGTCAAGCGCCTGCGAGTATACTCGCAGGACTTCTGCGGCACTAACGCATCTGGTGTGTCCAGGCCGTAACAACGCTACATGAAGCAGATCAATGACTTTTTCTTTGCAGTGTGAAAACGGCAGCCACTTAAACCACTGACTGTGCACTCCGCCGCCAAGTGGGCAGGGGTGGTAATTGCAACCGGTCAAATGACCGACGGCCTTCAGATTTTCCAGTCATTGTTGTAAAAACCCGGTCAATGACTGAGAATATCCGGTTAACGCGACCCCTGCCGCAAACAAAAAGTAGCCGACATCAGCAACCTGTGCCGACGCTGTCTAGGTGCTGAATCCAACTTGCATTAGTGTACTGCTGCACGTTGTGTTGGTTTACTAAAAAGTTGATGTGTTTTTTGGGTGACGGGAGGAGGCACAGCAGAGTTAGTCTCTCAAGAAAACTAAAACTGCACCAATGTGGCAACATTTGGATTAAGAGCCGACGAAAGAAGTGTCCTTACTGGTTGGAAGTGCTGTTTTGAGCTGAACATTTGTCGGACGCCCTATTTCTGTTTATTCCTGTTGCTCACGTTGAAATTGCTGCAATTGATGAACAGCTGATTCGTGACGTTGAAATGAGGAATTATTCATACATCCTCCTTGTTTCACTACAAAAACCTTACTAAGGGGGCAGCTGGCTGGAGGGAAATTGCCAGGGAGCTCAAAGTTTCTGATAAACAGCAATCGCTAATAACAGCCCACTAGCTGTTGGCTATATTTTATGTAATAATATTTAAATTGTATAATATTTAAATCTCTGAAATATAACAAAAATTAAAAGTGAATCTAAGACGTCATATTGTTGAGTCAACAATCGCCGTCCACTTTTGTAATACATCAGAGCAAGTCTGGATGAAGTCGGACACAAAACTAACCGGCATGCATTGTGCGGCAGTTGCCAGTGATCAAATCTGCACAGGCCTAGCTCATCTCGAGCATGGCTGTTATGTCCCAGTCAGGAGCGTCTCCTGAGTCAAGAGCAACACCGAAAATTCTGGTAAAGTTTGGTGTACTGCACTGAAAATGCGTCCCACCTTGACAGTGTTAACAGGCAGTATTCGCTAAACAAAATAATCACAGGCTTTGACTGAAAACTTACCTACTGTCTTGATAAGTGACAGGAGCCTTTCGTCTACATACATAAAATGAATAATCTTATTTTTTCAATGTCCACAGTTACAACTAGCAGAGCAGCCGAACGAACTTCACTATGCCACTGTCCGCTTTTCCAAAAACCCAGCTCAGCCCAGACGATACGTAGAAGCAGAGAACGTCGTGTACGCTGTTGTAAAATGTGACAATGCCAGTCTGGCCTCGAGGTGAGCAGTTTCTCACACAACAACAGCATCTGTTTGGCTTGAAAACAATAATGATTTTGTCACTTTGGCCTTGCACTGTGTTTTGACCTTTTGTGATCACTGCTGAGCTCTTTGTGTCTGTGTATGTTTGTACAGTATCTCTTAGAATCCCTTCAATTTAATTTTATTTTTCTCTCAGGTCCGATCAGGAAGCTGTGGAGGATCCAGCTGCGTTGTACAGCACAGTCAACAAAAAAAGAAATCCCTAGTCCACTCTGCATTCATGACATATATTTTCTTAAAGATCTTTATGAAAGGAAACCAGGTTGAGTTTAAAACATGCTTCTTCTCAGTGCAGGCATTAAAGCACAGATTAAAGCTATCTGTGTGGAAAAAATGCACTTTTAGTGGATGTATTTTGACGTTGTTTGACGCTGTCTGAGTGCCCTATTATTTAATATAGCACGTGCTCATGGGCTGCAGGCCGGTCAGCCCTAGCTTCGTACTGGAGAAATGTCACATATTGAACATCCTATCACTCATTTAGACAAAAGCAGATCAGAAAATAGGGCCCAGGTTGAAAAAAACATTAGTTCCCCTTTAACATGATATGCCCACCTGTTTTATTCTATACTTCTTTGTTTCCTTAACGTCATGCATTTATCCTCTGCTCTGTCGTTTTTGTCTGTATCCTGTTTGCTTTTTCTTAAAACAACAATAACAGCAAAAAAGTACAAGGTTGGAATGTTTTTTATTCTCTGACTTCTAAAGTTTTGAGTCAGTTTGGTAGTTATCCTCTTAAAACACACACACACACACACACACACACACACACACACACACGCACATACACACACACACACACACATGAAGTGATAGAACTGGACTAAAAATCATATTTCACCCTGTGATTTTGCAGAATGCAGCAGTGCACACTTCAGCAAGCTACATGACCATCTTAGCCATACTATATATGTTAACCTGCGTGCACCTTTTGTAAGAATACAAAACAAAAAGCCTCAATTATTTTGGACTGATGAAAATGAGAAGTTGGACTGAGTAATAAAGAACTCTTTGGGTTACAGTTTTGCTATCCAAAAAGTGCATGATTGGACAACCTATTGTGAGCCGACAAATTTGCATCAGGCATAAAACACTCAGCATGAATCAGGATGTAAGGCACCGCTCTGGGAAAATGCAAAGTTTTTAATTATAAACATGACGAGTTGCATTACATGACTGCACCTTCTTTTTACAGCAAGGATTTATCTGTCATTATTTTACTATGGAAATCAGCGGAGGGGTGAACTCCAGTCTAAAGTTCAGTAGGTCACCACAGTGCACTGGTTGTGCTCATGTTGTCTTTCAGTAGTTCACTGTACAAAACCACATCATTTCACTGTTCCTCAAAGTTGATGAGCAAAAAAATCAGTCTGTGTTTTTAAGTGTAATGGCAGCAAAAAAGTTTGCATAAGATTGGTTTTGCTGTGGCCAGGACACCCTGTGGTTCAAGGCTCTCCCTAACAGTAGCTACACAAACTTGAGGCCACAGCCATGAGCCTTTGGCTCTGGTTAGCAGAAGGAAGCAACATGGTCTTTCCATCTCTGAAACACTTTGCTGTCACGTTGATACCAAGCAGCACCCTCCAGGGATGATGAGTGAAGCCAATGCGGAAGTGCTAAAAACTGCAGTTCGTTGAATGGCCGCTTGAGGCTGGCTCCAAAAGCGAGTCAATCCCCATAGACCCCCATGTTAAAATGCTCAACTTTACAGCAGAAATAAACATGTTTACAGCCTGGTACAAAAAATGGTTTTGGTCTCTATAGCTAACTTACCCTTTCATGACAACTGTACAGGGGGTGATTTTTTTTTTTTATAACTCATCCATTTAAATTTTATTAAGGCTAAAAGTTGCGCATAATTAAGGGAGTGGTCACTTTGAGTGACAGGTGGCGCCATCACGGGTGGCTAGCTAGCTGCTGTCTGTCTGCTAGGCGTCATCTCAGCTATTTCGCAAGTCATTGAACCTGACCTCTCAGCCGTGTTTGTGCCTTTTGGATATTATGTTTCGTGAGGGAGCTGGGACCAAGTGGGAGCAGCCAACATCACAGGGCTAGCCAAAGTAGCGTAGCTTGTTAGCCTTAGCTAACTTCGCAGCTTCAAGCGAGGTGGACGCGTTTAAGCAACCAGGCTTCATTTGGCCCGTCTCTTTGCCCATTTTTGATTGGCCGGGAGTTGGGCGGAGTCAGACACTGACAAGATGGCGACAGCCAGAGCCGCCTACTTTGAGCTTCAAACCCGCTCCTCAGAAACCAAAGGACTACATAACGGTGACTATGTCCATATTTTTATACAGTCTTTGGTTGATACAGTCTATGGTTGACACATTTTGTTTTGTTTATTGTCAAACTCTCTTTTTGATAAGTCGTCTTATCGTCTATCTGCCTTCCTTTTTTGGGTTGTTTTGCAGTGTAGGCAGTTGTAGTCTCGCCACCAGACAATCAGAGATCTCCGCCTTCTGATAGTCTGGGAACACTCCTTTCTAAATTGTGTTTAACACACCGGCGAAAACGGCCGGCAACAAAGCAACGCCTCTTGCATTTTTGAAAAGGACACGCCCTCCCGGAAATGTGTGCTCCCCCTTTTCTCGTCCGCAAGGAAACAAACACACAGAGAGCTTGAAAATGGATGCCAAGAGATTTAACTTTGTTTTATCAAATGTGTGCTCAGTCCACAAGGTTGTGGAAATGAAGGACTTACAGCGACTTGAGCCATTTTGTACCACTACACATGTTTCTAGTCGGACTATGTTTACGAGCACAAGAGTTCAGCGAGCCACCAAAGGACCGCCCTGCAGATTTACTATTGGTTCTGCAACATAGGGAGTTTTTTAAACTCTGAAATTGTATCCGCCCATCTAAACACAAAATCAGGGAGAAAGTCATCAGTCTGTAGTTAAGCAAAGCGTCTAAAGGCAGTTGTTGCTAATGCTGGAATATCAACTCTCGCTGCAGGATTCTTCGCCATTGAATCAGGCTTTCACCAAAGGGACATGCATGTGCATATGTAGAACAGCCGATAGTAACGCCCTCTCTCTGAAGTGACCTGTGATGTGCCAAAGTCTCCTGTCACAGGCTAGATGTTCTGGTGTCTGAAACAGAGCCAAGACGAGGTGCAGAAGTCTAGTTTTTCTCTTACTCAATTACTATGAAATAAAACTACGTACCCCAGCTTTAACAAAGTTATCATAAAGTATATGGCAAACCCTCTATGTAAATGCTGACCCTGGTGTGTGGTGTCACAGACGGATTTTGTAAAGCTTGAGTTTCCGAACAAAGTGATATCCACAACATGTCTGTTTAATAAAATCAGTCAACAGAGGAACTGAATAAAAAGCTACATTGATTACAGTTTCCTCTCTGTCAAACATGACAAGTTCAAGTCAAATGTATTTAGATACCTAATATGCCTCAAAGGGCTTTATAGTCTGCACAGCATTCAGCAGCCTCTGTCCTGAGACCCTCGATTCAGATAAGGAAAAACCCACTTTTTACACTTATGAACAAATATCGAAAAAGAAGCCCATGCCAAGCAACCTCCTCTCCACCATGACGTCACTGTTACTGCAGAATGCAACTTCCCTGAGTGTGTGAGCGACTGACCACAATCGGCAAGTTTATTTTAATCACACAGTCCCGTACAGAAACAATTCAAAGTGCCTTACAGTGATGCAACAGTAAAGACTACACAAATAAGTAACTCCTCTCACAGCAGCAGCACCTAATTTTAAACTGCAGAGTGTTTGTGTGTTGGTGTGAGTTTAGTCACCGGCTTTTGTCCCATAGGTTTTTCTCCCAAGCTCTTTTTAATATTATTCATACGTAGTTTGCATAATAACAAATTAGCTGTGTCCTTTCACCTAACCTGATATCATGCATGTTAATAATATACTGTAAAGAGGAACATGAGCGGACTGGTTGTGGTCAGTAGGCAGAAGCCAGAGATCAGGGTGTTGACAGAAGAGAGTTATCCATCAAGACAAACACATCTCTCCCTCCTGGTTTACTTCTTGTGTACAGTATTCACCTGATGATGTTTTATTGTCTCTGAAGCCAGATATAGAGACGAGAGGAGCAGCTATGGGTTTAACAACAGCGGCTGGTGGATTTGTCGTCTTCCTTCTCTCTGTTTCAGGTACTGTGAATCTACATTTACATTGTAGGTCATTTAGCACCTAACTGAAACATATTCTATGAGGGAGTTTGTTTTTACCTCAGCTTCAACCTGTGATATCACTCATGTCTTTAAAAGCTTTCATCCAGTCCACACTCTGCCTCTCTGAACAAGACATCTTGCGTTTGTGTTTCTCTCCCAGGTTGTTTTTTAATGTCACTATTAAGCACACAGTGGTTTTATTATTGCAATAGCTTAAGTCCTCAGATTTCACTCTTGCATATTTTTGTGTGCTTTTTTGTATATTTTAAGACAGCAAGGTCAGTGGGGTGACAGACAATCAACGTGCTGTGGTTTTCTATGGTGCGATTCCACATGAATGAACACAACACCCTAAGTTGAGTGTTGCAGAATGAATCAGTCTTAACAAGTGAATGCAACACTCTGCTTAAAACCCAGGAATTTAATTTCCCTTGTGAAAAAATGTCATGTCATGCTGCACTGTGAAGTTACACCATGGAAAACCTCCGATATCTTAACTGTATGAAGTATCTACAGTCAGCAAAACTGCTCTTAAAATATGTGCCAGGTTTCCATCCAAATGTAGTGCACATGTAAAAAAATGCACAACAAGATGAATATTGCACTTTTGTTTGGTTCCATTTTGCTTATTTTGACATACAAACTTGATCACCACTGTTTGTTTTTTTTTTAACTTTTGGCTTTTCCACATTTTGCATGCATATATTGAAAGTGTGTATAAGAACAAATGGATGTCCTTGGAGTCCTTGATCGCTGTCTCCCGTACTTTAGCAAGTGGATCATAAAAAGTGTTATGGGAAGAATGTTCAAAATACAAACCCATTGGATGGTAGGAAAGCTAAATGAAGCAAAGCAACAAAACACATGATATTCTCCCACCAAGAAAGATTATTATTGCCCCGAGAGCCCTAATGGGTTAATCCAGACAGGGTTGCAGCACTGCAGTCAGTGAGGGAGGAAGACTTCCTGCACCATCTTTAATTGAACATAGTTTGTATTTACTTCAAAGGGACAGATTGGATTTTTGAAGTGGGTTACTTATCCATACAGTAGCCAGTGTAGTCGCACAGTAGATGTCAGTCAACACGCCCTAATTTTGGAGGAACAGGCAGGAGTGCCAACACGGAAGTGAAACAATCTACCGCTGTGGTGGGGGGGTTGGCAACATTTTAGTCGCCTAAAAAGAAATCAATATCAGTTTATGTGTGTGCTATATTGAGAGTGTTATCGCCACCTTACCTCCTCGCCAGGCAGCCTGTTTTGAAGGGGGAAGTCATTAATGGCTTCAGTTCCCCCTCGTATGCTCTCGTCAGAGCCACCAGACGTCAATGAGAAAAGCAGTAATTTTAGCTTGCTGAACATGGAGGCTTCTGGTCGACCGCTACTTTGATCAGTTGGTTATTTTTTGTTATTGTGTGACTTTGGTGAATGTGAAGTAACCCTTTTAAACTTCAAAGTAACACAATAACACAAACAAAATAACTGATGTGATGCAGCTCCTGTGTACAACAACGGTAAACCACTGTTTTTCTCAATGGAGTTTGGCTTTGAAGAGAACGATATAAAGGCTTAATTTTCTCGTTTCACGTCTGCATGCACTTTAACTGATAGTGACTATTCTACACTGGCACTGACACATACTGTCTATAGATAAGGACCCCATACAACCCCACTTCAAAAATGTGAACTATCCCTTTAATGGCAGACACCTTTTCTCTTGTTCTGACTTTGTCTTTTTCTCCATGTACTAAGCCTGTTCCTCCACTGCACCTTCAGACTGTTTGTTGTCCCTGTGCACAGAGATTAACTACAGAAAGAATGTGCACTTTTTCCACTGTTCCTCAGTACTGTGAATTCAAACAGTGTTTAACTAAGCATACACTTTTGCTCAGTGTAACATTTGCTTAATGCAAAACAACAGCATGAAAGTCATGACCTTTATTTTTATTTTCCCTTTCAATAGGACACGGTAGAGACAAAGAAGGAAGTAGACATGCAAATAAACAGAGATGAACATGATGCAGAATAAGTCTGTTTTTTTAATTTATTTATTATTACTATTATTATTATTATTATTATTATTATTAATGGCCTGCCTGACTTAAAACAAACACGCCCAAAACATTAATGTGTGTCTCTTATGTTTATTGTTTTTATGTTTATGTTTATGTTTATGTTTTTATGTTTAACTGTTTTTATTTGGAGTTTCCATAACAAAAGACCACAATAAACACAATACAGACAATAACGACATGACCTTACACAGGCCTTACCTTACAGTTTTACATATTAACACACACACACACACACACACACACACACAGAGTTAAAGGAGAAAATTAATTAATTAAAATATATACATAAATAAAGATAATAATAATAAAAAATAAAAATGAATAAAGATAAAATAAATAATAATAATAATAATAATAATAATAATAAATAAAATGAAATAATAATAATAAAATAAAAATTAATAAATATAACAAAAATAAAATAAAATAATAATAATAAAAAAAAGAGTCCCATAAAATATAAAATAACTTAAAAGGTCTTAGGTAGGGGTGGGGGGTCAGGAGCTATCCTAAATTGCTAGAGGGGAATTGTTTCTCAAAGTAATCCAGGAATGGTTGCCACATCTTAAAGAATTTCCGAGTGGAGCCACGTATGGTAAACTTAAACTTCTGCAGCTTAAGGTGGGACATAACACTCTTAACCCAATGTGTGTGAGACGGAGGTGTAGTCGCCTTCCACCTGAGAAGGATGAGGCGTCGAGCTAGGAGGGAAGAGAAGGCTATAGCGCATGTCTCTTATGTTTAACAACACAAATGCTTTGAATTATTAAAAAAAACTTCTGCTGCATGGATTTAGATTTTTTTCATACCAGTTGCGAGTCCGATGGTGTTACAGAGGTGCAAAGCAGTACTCAAGTTTTACAAATGTAAGAGTGTAGTTTCACTACCAAACATTAAAACTTTCTATCAGTCCCATATAAACTGGTCTCCATTACAACAGGGCTGCCTGCTTGAAGATGTGTCTTAAACTGGTGATGGCTCGTCCTGAGTGATGACGTTTAAAAGCAGCGGGCTGATTCACAGCTAAAGTCCCCTCTTATTTAATGTTGCATGTGTTTTTTCATCACACAGCCGGGCAGGTAGAAGAAGTTTACCTGTTGGAGGTGAGCTGTTTGCATAGGTGCAGTAAGAGCCTGTTGTCTGCAGCTCTTTGTCAACATCTCACAGTGGCTGTTCCTGCTTTTACTCTTCCTCCCTGCTGTATTATTAGACTTGCCTTTATTGAAGAAAAGCCGCTGACAAAGTTCCACTACTTCAATCATCAATCAATCAATCAATCGATTTTATTTATAAAGCCCAATATCACAAATCACAATTTGCCTCAGAGGGCTTTACAGCATCCCTCTGTCCTTAGGACCCTCGCTTCAGTAATAACACAGTTCATTTTCTGTAGATGCTTGAAAATCGAAGTCCCCTGTTGTTTTGTTATTAACACTTTCCCCGCCAGATCATAATTTTTAAAGTTGCCATCTACCGCCAACACTGTTGATCACTCATCTTTCAAGACCCACAGAATAATCTGTGTTATGAATATGTAAACAGAAAAGACATGAAACTGAAGACGAGACCTTCTGTTTTTAAACACACACACACACACACACACACACACACACACACACACACACACTAACTTATTAGACTTTTATCAGAAAGATTTAAGGAACATTGTGACATTATTTAGGAAATCATTAAGGTGGCACAGTGCTACAGTGGTTAGCATCGTTACCTTACAGCAAGAAGGTTCCTGATTTTAACCCTGGGTCAGGGCTGTTTGAAGACACTCTGGGGGCCCCAGGCAAGAAGCACCTTGGACTTTGAACTTAACCCCCAGTAGTGGTACCGTGAGGTACCGTAGTACTACAGTACTCCAACAATGCTAGCGTGGGTGGCAACCAATCATCCGGGACATGGTCTCAATTTGTGTGACGCGTGAAGAGAGACAGAAATGCTGTGCAGTCCCGCACAATGCAGGACGTCTGGTCACCCTACTTAGCTACTTGCAAGCAGCAGCTTTTCGGGGCCCCGTTATGGGGGATTCCAACGTGTTGTCGTTGTTGCAGTGTCTATGGGGGTTCCATCATATTGTCATTGATATGGACCAATGTCAGCCGTCTCTGGGGCCCCCTTCCAGCTCGGGGCCCTAGGCAATTGCCTAGTTTGCCTGTCCGGTTGCGACGGCCCTGCCCTGGGTGGGGGGTTCAAATCCCAGGATGGGGGAGCCCATCTGTGCAGAGTTTGCATGTCCTCCCTGTGTCAGCGTGGGTTTCCTCCAGGTGCTCCAGCTTCCTCCCACAGTTCAAAGACATGCAGGTTAATTAGTGACTCTAAATTGTCCGTAGGTGTGAATGTGAGTGTGAATGGTTGTCTGTCTCTATGTGTCAGCCCTGTGATAGTCTGGTGACCTGTCCAGAGTGAACCCTGCCTCTCACCCAGTGTCAGCTGGGATAGGCTCAGCTAAGGCCTGGGTGATACTATTCTCTGAGACAGAGCTGCACATATATATTGATATATATGATTACATATTAAAGCAGGACAAGTAGGTACAATAACATTTACAATAATTACACCATTGTGGAAGTTTAAGAAGTAGTCTCATGGCATCATTATAGGGCACATTAAGTCTTCGCATGTTGCTTTTCCTATAGGAGCGCCATTAGTGGGCAGTAGACAGCAGAGTGCAAAATGCTCTTAAAAGATCTTCACATCAACTGAACACATGCTAAATTTGTGAGCAAGCATATTAGCTCATTGCTTAGCTTCATTGGTTGCACCTATTTGCACCTTACTGTTTATTTTGTTCTATGTTTTGCACCTTATTGATAGCTAGTTTTTATATTTTGAACCTTACTGTGAGCCAGCTCTTATACATGTGTCATTTTATGGAAACTGTTTTACCCATTATATCCAGATATCAGCCAGTGATGGGTTGGAAATATTCAAAGTAATAGAGCCAAAATTCTCTGTGTGGTCAAAACTAACATTAGATTTAGAATGCAGTTAAATGTAAAATCAAGTTTTATACAAATGCATTTTTAAAGTATCATTAAAAAATAGTTTTCCCCATGTTTTTTTGTTTGTTTTTTGCATGAGGGATGGATATGTTTTGCTTGACAGAGAAATTTTGAAAGAAAAATGTACCAAAAATGTTCTAAACCCTTAAATGATGTAATTTCTTCTTACTGGCGTCTTTTTGTGTAGAAAAATATTGGTGTGACAGGGTGGAACATAAAACTTAGGGACACATAAATCATACTATTTTCACCAAAAAGTTTTTTTTAATTTCCTTTAATGCTCCTTAAACAAAACCTCCAAGATTTATGTAGTTATTGAGTATTGAATATGAGATATGGTCAGAATGGGAATGCGAAAATGACTATAGTTGAACAGAACACAGTTGAAAATATTTTAAAAATGCATTTTTATTTTATTTTTTTCAGTTTTATTTTACTTAATGTTAAAGTACCTGGATTAATGTTCTTACCCACTGAAAACAATATTGGCAGTTTTTTTCCCTTTAAATCTTTGGGACCCAAACTCATGGAATAATTCAGAGGCAGCATCTAACATCAGGAGTAAACCCCAAATAATAAAGTCCTATCAGACATCTAAACTTTATTCAGAAAGGAGAACAAGCCAGACATGCACAGAGTAAAGTTAAGTTTCACACCTCACAAACAAACAGTAGTCTGTTTGAACTAATGAACATGATACAGACTTTATGCTAACATCTCTGTTGATGATGCTGGTTGGAGCTGTTATTTATTCTGGGGAATGTAGTTCAGTTTTCCAGCAGGTTTAAAACATGAAGCACTTCCACAAAATTTAAACTCTGTCGTCTGTTGATGAGTCTGATTGTGGTTTCTGCTGTGCTCTGTCTTACAGGGGTACAGGGTCAATGGGGAGTGACTTTTGCTCCTACTCAGGTCTGTGCCACCAAAGGATCAACAGTGGAAATGCACTGCACCTATACGTACCCATCACCTTATACAGTAGATAAGGCATTCTGGTTTACTAAATCAGATAAAGTCCCTTTGGACAGCGACTCAGACTACACAGGCCGTGTGGAATATGACTGTTATGAGAACAACTGCACTCTGAGAATCACAAACCTGACCGGGGGCGACTCAGCTCCGTACTATTTCAGGTTCACAACAACACCAAGAAATGCTTATACTGGTGCACCTGGAGTCACTTTGTCTGTCACAGGTAACATAAAGGTGTATTTATTTTGTTTCAAATGTGGAGCATGTTACAAACATCGTACAAGTGTGTGTGTGTGTGTGTGTGTGTTGGCTTATGTGTATGTTGACAGTTAACTATGAGGAGATTCAGCATAGCATTACTTCAAATTAAAAACACTATGATTTTAACGCAGGAATAGCTAAGTGCACGCCAAAATTAATTGGAAATCCTTTAAAGTGAGTCACTTAGAGGTCCAGTGTTTAAGATTAAGGGTGATTTAGTGGAATCTAGCAGCGAGCATTGCAGATTGCAACGAGCTGAAACTTTACCAGGTTAGAATTCCTTCCGTGTTTGTTGTTTAGGAGGTTTTTACCAGGAGCTGAATATATCTGCAGAGGTCTCTTCCTCCATAAAACAAACGGACCTGGTGATTTAAACTGGTAGAAACACTGATTAAAGCAATGACACGATTCATATCAGCGTTTCTCCAACGCTGTTTGGCATGTTGGACACGGGCCTCTGATCATGCACCTGCCAATGTGTGTGCATCTTTTTTTCTCCAGACATTCAGGAGGTTTTTACTGAGAGTTCTCTTCCTCTCCCAAACAAACAGACCCGGCGATTTAAACTGGTAAAAACACTGAATAAAGCAGTTTAACATTATATAATCTGTGTTTTTCCAACACTGCTCATTGCGAAGGGGCTGCTAACTACGCAAAAACGTGAATAGATCTATTTTGAGCCAGTGTTTGATTAGAAAGGAACAGAAAAGAATGTCTTTAATGTCACTGTACATGTACAACAAAGATGAATGCAACATCATCAGTGCTAATATAAGTAAAAACAAAAAATGGTGAAAACAATAATTATATAGTGAAAAGGTAAAGTAAACAGTAATGAATATTTCACTTAAAAAACACACTGCAAAAACAACCATGGAGGGGATCTAGCCCTTGTATTGCAATCAAGCATTTTTCCAGTCGAGCCTCAGTGCATTCGTTTAGTGCCGTTATCGCTTTTGGATAAAAGCTGTTTTCTAACCTGTTTATTCTTGTTTTAACGGTCCTGTATTTTCAGCCTGAGGGTAGTAGATCAAACAGGCGGTGTCCTGGGTGGGATGGGTCATTCAGAATGTTCTGGGCTTTTTGAGGCAGCAGGAACTGTACAGCTCTTCCATGGAGGGGAGAGGACAGCCGATAAATTTCTGGGCAGTGTTGACGACCCTCTGCTTTGTCCGCAATGGGCTACAGTAGAAACACGTCCTAGCAACATGCCGATCCCCGTTATAAGAGCCAAATATGTTCTTTAACCACTGGGTGTCACTGTGCTGGTGTCTTGGGCTCAGCGACATCGGTAAGAAGGTCACTGTTGATGTCCGGTGTTTTGTGCTGGAAGCGCAAAGGGTGTTTGACTAATAAATGTAGGAGCTAAGGCTTTGACTTACAGCTCTCTAACCTGGCCTGACCGGACTGATGCGCTTGCTTTGATTTGATGCCGTGCATCCCTTTGTTGTGATGTGTGTTGCGTTCAGAAAAAGGATCTGCAGGCCTTGGTTGCAGAAAGTCCATTTCTTTATTTCCATCGCACACAACTTTCAGTGCTACCAACAAATCCTCCGCACCACAGCGGAGCCTTTATTGCCTGTATTGCTAAGGCCCAAGACACCAGTGCAGCGACACCCAGGGATGGGCAGTATTTCTATTACTTGTATTTAAAATACGTATTTCAATTACATTTGAATATTTTGTAATTTGTATTTGATAAGGCTGATAAAAAGCAAATGTAATTTGTAACAAAATACTTTTGAGTGAAATAATTTTGTATTTAAAATACTCAAAAAACGTCCTCCACGAATCAAAAAACAATAATAATAGCTGACACATTCTTATATTATCAGATGTAACAATATTTTTTACTTTAAATTTTTTTTTTATCTATATGTTTTTTTTTTAAACTTAAAAATAACATAGGGAATTGTATGTTGTTGTGGTTGATGCTTGGAATGAGTATGCTACAATGAATTGCCTCACGTGGGATCAATAAATTTGTCTGAATCTAAATCTGAATCAATAAATAATATTTTAGGGTAGCCTATAGCCCAAACCTGAATACTCTGCTATACCAAATTGTGAGAAAACAAGCGTAAATTTACAATAGCTGCGACCAAATTTGCTACTATCACGCCATGAATGGATAAATCATGGTTGTTCTTTCTGGTACAGTTACTCATGGTCTCTAGTTGCAGTATGCAAATTTTGAGCATTTTGGTCAAGGACTTTTTGAGTTATTCACGAAAAGCTTTGTGGACTGACCGACCAACAGAGTGACCTATAGAGCTGCGGGTTGCTGCTAAAAAGAAAAAGAAAAAAAGTATTTTCTGTATTTGAAAATACAAAATACATGTATTTTATTTTGATACATTTATTTGAGGGATATTTTATATTTTGTGTCAAAATACATTTTGATGTATTTTTGCCCATCTCTGGAGACACCCAGTGTACACATGGTGGCTACAATTAATGTCTGGTTGGTTAAAGAACATATTTGACTCTTATATCGGTAGATGAGGACCTGCTTCCCATGTAGACATAAATGGCTCATTCTTAGGTAACAAAAACACAACAGTTGTTACTTTCAGGGGATTAACAACTGAAGAAATTATATTATATTCCACTGGCAATGTATTCTGCTGTATGCTACACACTGGACCTTTAAAATAGGGCCTAAAAGCATTTTACAACAAAAAAGAAATGTACTCGACAAGATGTCAGAGCTGATTTCCTATCAGTAAAATGTAGCTCTTTATTGATATAAAATATACCAATATACTGTATACCCCTAAATCCTACACACTGGACCTTTAAAAGCATAAATGTGATCCTCAAAGTGATGCTGGATAAAACGTCAGGGGGTCATCAAAGTCAGTGGTGTCGTCCTCTGAGGATTGTGCATGTTTTTGCAGCATTTCATGGTGATCCATCGATATATTTCAGCCTGAATAAAAATGGTGGACTGACCAACACTGCTGAATAAGTAATGTAGAACAAGTTTATATGAAACTGATTTTGATAATATGATCTGAAGTACTTTAGTAATCCAGTCAAACTTCAGGTCAGCCATATGTTTTAGTTACTAGACTCCCTATGTATTTTTTTAGTGTGAGGTTTTTGAGGTGTGTTTCTATTAACCGATGACTCTGTGTACTCCTCACATATCCAGAACTCCAGCTGCTCGTAAACGAGATAACGGTCAATCCATCTAATACTGAGGCAAAACTGAAGTGTCAGACAACCTGCACACCTCTTTCTTTTGTCTGGTTCAAGAATGGACAGGAAGTTCCTGAACAAACCAATTCATATTCAGGCTTTTTAAATCCTGGAGACAACATCTCCTGTGCTTTGAAGGGACATGAGGATTACCGCTCTCCTACACTGTGTGAGTCTACTTCACTGTGTCATAAACAAAATGTGAAACTCTGGCCCAAGGTAACGATTGTGGGTGTCCATCAATCAAAGTTGATTACCCACTTTATTTAATATGCTTCAAATTTAATGATTCTGACTTTTTGGTCAGTCAACCTTTATGCAAACTGTTGGTCATTTATACGTGAGCTTCCACTGTAAAAGATTGTGCTCATCTTTTAAACATGGATGTTTTTTCTTCCAGATGCTCTAAAGTTTCCCTCCGTGTCAGTGAGTCCCTCTGGCGATATAATGGAGGGCAGTTCAGTGAACCTGACCTGTAGCGGTGATGCTAACCCAGCAGCTACTTACACCTGGTACAAGAATGAAACATACCTGTATACTCTCAGTGAAGTGCTCGTCTTCAGCTCCATCCAGTCCTCCGACTCTGGACTGTATTACTGTGCAGCTGAGAATGAGCTGGGGAGAAGGATGACTGAATACTTTATTGACGTGAAATGTGAGTAAAAACCTTATTTTAAAAAAAAAAAATATTACACATAGCAGATAGTTTGTTGATTGTTAACTAAAACACAGCTAGAAATCTTTGACACATGTCATTCATAGCTGGACTTCAAATGGTATTAACTTGTCTGTAGGCTACTGTTCAACAAAGTAGGATGTATCGTTAAACACAATTTAAATAGACAAAATAAAGCATTTAACTACCTGCCTACTTAGTTATGGTAGAAGCACAAATATCAAGGAAAAATAACCAAATGATATTAATAATTTTATTTATAAGAGCGCCTTTCAAGTCACCAAAGGACTTTTTACAAAACCAGATGAGACAGTCAGTACATAATAAAAGATAACGACAAACAACAATGATAATAAGGAACAAAAATAGTTCCTGGTTCAATCCAGGGTGCGGGAGCCCTTCTGTGCGGAGTTTGCATGTTCTCTCTGTGTCAGTGTAGGTTTCCTCCAGGTGCTCCAGCTTCCTCCCACAGTCCAAAGACATGCAGGTTAATTGGTGACACTAAATTGTCCGTAGGTGTGAATGTGAGTGTGAATGGTTGTCTGTCTCTATGTGTCAGCCCTGTGATAGTCTGGTGACCTGTCCAGGGTGAACCCTGCCTCTCACCCAATGACAGCTGGGATAGGCTCCAGCCCCCTTGCAACCCTCAACAGGAAAAGTGGTTAGAAAATTGATGGATGGAAGAACAAAAATAATGAAATGCAAATACAGATAAAATGAAATCCACAAAATGGGGCAGGCAAAACAATGTGCCTCTGAAACAGTCCCTCCTGGCTCCCTTACAGTTAAGATGGAGGTGAGGATAAATATGGGGAGTCATCTCATAAAATGCCTAACTTCAGTGGATCATAACATAGCGGGTATGTAATTAATTTTTGTTCATGTAATTGTTCAAATAAGTCCAAACTTTTCTATGGATATCAGAGTTTGAGCCATGACAAAGGCCAAAATGTGGCCTGCGTCAGACAGTACAGCTGGTTGTTTCAGCCGAGCCAAATTCCATAAAAATTATGGCCCCTATCTTCCAGTGAGGAGGAGTGAGGAGTCAGCACTAATGATGCAATAAAACAGTCAATAAAACAGGATTTTCAGCTATTGTGAATCACTGCAAACCCAAGAGGTCCTAAATCATCCAGCCACAACAGACGGAAACACACACTCAACCATGCACACATACAGTAAGACCAAAAGCATGATTTCCTCACTTCTTCCTGCACTTCTGAGTAGCTGTGTTACATGCATGAGGGACAGTACAAGTCACTGTTGACATCCAGATTTGCCCTGCTGCTTGTTGCTGTTGTGACATAAGTGTTTAAATATGTGTGGCACTAAAGCAACGCATCCTGCTTTTATAGTAAATTGATGTTCCCACATCTCCTCCAGATGCTCCAAAGCTTCCCTCTGTGTCAGTGAGTCCCTCTGCTGAGATAGTGGAGGGCAGTTCAGTGACTCTGACCTGTAGCAGTGATGCTAACCCAGCAGCTAACTATACCTGGTACAAGAACAACCAAACACTGCTTCAAGGACCAGAAGGCATCTATCAGTTCAGCTCCATCAGCTCTGAGGACAGAGGGATCTACCACTGCAAGTCTGAGAATCAGTATGGAGAGATCAACTCTCCGTCTCTGTATTTAGATGTGCAGTGTAAGTCATGTGATTAACAAGTCTACTGTATTCCTTGTGATGCAAAAAGTCTGCCTATATCATGCATGCTAATATTTAATGATCAGCCACAACATTAAAACTATTGACAGGTAAAATAAATAACAATGATCATTTCGTTCCTGTGCAGTATTCTGCTGGGAAACCATGGGTCCATGCATTCATGTGGATGCCATATGACATGCACCACCCATCCAAACCCTGTTGCAGACCACGTTTCCCCCCCTCACAGCAACAGCACACCATGACGGCATCAGCAGCAGGACAGTGCTCAATGCCACACTGCAGAAATGCTCAGGGACGAAACAAAGAATATGATAGAGACCTCAAGGCACAAACATGGCTTCCAAATTCTCCAGGTCCCAATAAGGGCAGACTCTGATCCGTCGTACCTGTCGAGGCATGGACACAGGACCTCTGGGGGGGGGGGGGATTATTGGGTGTCTGGCATCAGGGCAATAGCAGTAGATCCTTTGAGACCTGCATGCTGTGAGGTGTGGTACCGGCACATCCCAGACACTGATGCTTGATCAGATTGGAATCTGGTGACTTTGGAGGCCAAATCAGTGCCTTAAACTCTTTGTCATGTTCCTTGGGTCATTCCTGAGCAGTTTTGTGGTGTGGCTTGGTGCATTGTCCTGATGGTGTCGGGAAGTGCTGCTGCCATGAGGGGGTGCACTTTGTCTGCAGTGGTGTTTGGGTGGGTGGAGCGCGTCAAGTGGCATCAACATGAACTCCAGGACCCAAAGTTTCTAAACAGAATATTGTGGGCGCCCAGTAGCTCATCAAGTAGGGCAGGCATCTCATGTGCAAAGGCGATGTCCTTGCCACAGGGGCCACAGATTCGACCTCAGCCCGTGGCCGTTTGCAGCATGTCATCGCATGATTCTCTCTCCCCTTTTCATGTTCAAACTGTCCTGTCAAGTAAAGGCAAAAGCCAAAAATTAATCTTAAAAAATAATATTTGACTGTAACAAGAATTACCTGTGTAACTAACATCACCTGTCAGTGGTTTGAAAGTTGCGGTTGATTATTGTAATTAGAATATTTCCCTAAATACTTTCCCTCAGATGCTCCAAAGCTTCCCTCTGTGTCTGTGAGTCAATCTGGCGATATAATGGAGGGCAGTTCAGTGAACCTGACCTGTAGCAGTGATGCTAACCCAGCAGCTAACTATACCTGGTACAAGAATGAAACATACCTGTATACTCTCAGTGAAGTGCTTGTCTTCAGCTCCATCCAGTCCTCCGACTCTGGACTGTATTACTGTGCAGCTGAGAATGAGCTGGGGAGGAGGATGACTGAATACTTTATTGACGTGAAATGTGAGTAAAAACCTTATTTAAAAAAAAAAATATTACACATAGCAAATAGTTTACTTGCTAACAGATATGTATGGGAAATATAGTTCTGTGGACAAATGTATTTTTAACTAAAACAGCTAGAAATTTTTTGACACGTCATTCATAGACTTTAAATGGTATTAACTTGTCTGTAGGCTACTGTTCAACAAAGTAGGATATATCGTCAAACACAATTTAAAGCAGCTGTGCGGAACTTTTTACCATTAATAAAACTGTCCCTAGTTCGTATCACCCCACTTTGAAGATCCGCATATTTATTTGAACTCAACAGCAACAAAAAAGCCTTTCTCTATATGGCTATTTAGCGTAGCCTTGTTCGGGTCAGACACACAGCGGAAGTCAGCAAACCAGAATACGGCACCGGAGGCGGAAGTGATTCTGCTCGCCCACAGCGGCCCGCAGCGATTAAACCACAGAAGAAGGAGCCGTGTTTACAGTGTTCTTCGAGTAAGCAGTACGCAATGGGCATTGCTGAACACATAACACCAAACAGTTTTACCAGAGATGTATCTATGAGGACTTGGTTGTACTTTTGATGTCATGGCGGATAACGAAGGAGCATCATCTAAAATTATCTGTGACTGTGACCGTGAACACAAATATACAGCAGGCAGTTGTCCTCAGTTTATAAGAAATTCAGAGCTACACCAGAACATTTATGAACAGGTCTTACTTTACTACTAATTTGTGTGTAATGTTAGCATGTTAGCATGTCTCCACTAATTACTTGGACTGACCTAACGTTAGTAGCCTAAGCTTTGCAAGCGAAGGCTGCAGGTAACAGCTTTGCTGTGTTAGCATTATGTTATGTCTTCACTGTGTATCTTCACATAAAAGAATACTCCGACGATTTGGGAGTTATGCCCTCTTCTATCATTTTTACATTGAGACAACATGATCGATATCTTTTTTGTGTCTGTACGTCCAGTGGCTGGGTCTCAGCGTTTAGCACTGCGCTTATAGGGGGTCAGTACGTCCTGCGCTGTGATCCGCGGAGGGATACACCGGTGAGCAGGCACAGACGTAGCCTGTAAACAGAGCTCAGCTGTTTATTTAGCCTAGCAATATCTCCGGACTATAGTAGCTGCAATGGACGACTTTGAACGCGATTTTGAAGAGTTTCTTGTAGCGGACACAGATCCAGAGCCATACCTGTTTGAGCCGGAGCATACAGATGAGGAACTCCAGGTGTTGGATGCTGAGTGGGCGAGAAGAGAGGCTGAATCCTCCGCTCCCATTTTGCTGCACAGAATGGGACTCAGTGCTACCATTGTTGGGGAGATATATCATCAGGAGGAAAAGCGCCGCAGAGAGTGTATCACAAGGAGTGAAAACTTTGCAGCAATCACTAATCCTGGCGTGATTGAAACTTTTTTTCATGTTCCTAAGATGAACTGGAAATAACGCCCCAGGCCTGCAGGAGCTGATGGACAGCTTTCAGTCGGGTGAGTAATATCGTCCATGTCGTCTCTTTGTTTGCTTTTACCGAGTGACCTAGCGTACCTGTCTCAGAGCCAGCTGCAGCTGTTGCTCACCGGTGTATCCCTCCGCGCAAGATGTACTGACCCCCTATAACCGCCATGCTAACCGCTGAGACCCAGCCACTGGACATATGAAAATGATAGAGAAAGGGCATAACTCCCAAATCGTCGGCATATTCTTCTCAGATAATAATGCGGACTCAGCAGATGACTTGTTAACAGAAACACGACAGGAGAATTTACTGTGTAATTTTGCTGTTTCCACTAATTACTTGGACTGACCTGACGTTAGTTAATCCTCTCGCTCTCCAAAACAAATGCATGCGGTAATTGCCGGTTGCAGTCGAGATTTTACGACACCAGGCTGTGGGTGTCATACCACTTTGACCAAAGGGGCGCTATAATCAACGAAAATGAAAAGTTCCGCACAGCTGCTTTAAATAGACAAAATAAAGCATTTAACTGCCTACCTACTTAGTTATAGTAGAAGCACAGATATCAAGGAAAAATAACCAAATAATATTAATAATTTTATTTATAACAGTGCCTTTCAAGTCACCAAAGGACTTTTTACAAAACCAGATGAGACAGTCAGTACTTAATAAAAGATAACGACAAACAACAATGATAACAAAGAACAAAAATAGTTCTGGTTCGATCCGGGTGGGGGAGCCCTTCTGTACAGAGTTTGCATGTTCTCTCTGTGTCAGCGTGGCTTTCCTCCAGGTGCTCCAGCTTCCTCCCACAGTCCAAAGACATGCAGGTTAATTGGTGACACTAAATTGTCCGTAGGTGTGAATGTGAGTGTGAATGGTTGTCTGTCTCTATGTGTCAGCCCTGTGATAGTCTGGTGACCTGTCCAGGGTGAACCCTGCCTCTCACCCAATGACAGCTGGGATAGGCTCCAGCCCCCCTGCGACCCTCAACAGGAAAAGTGGTTAGAAAATTGATGGATGGAAGAACAAAAATAATGAAATGCAAATACAGATAAAATGAAATGCACAAAATGGGGCAGGCAAAACAATGTGCCTCTGAAACAGTCCCTCCTGGCTCCCTTACAGTTAAGATGGAGGTGAGGATAAATATGGGGAGTCATCTCATAAAATGCCTAACTTCAGTGGATCATAACATAGCGGGTATGTAATTAATTTTTGTTCATGTAATTGTTCAAATAAGTCCAAACTTTTCTAGGGATATCAGAGTTTGAGCCATGACAAAGGCCAAAATGTGGCCTGCATCAGACATTACAGCTGGTTGTTTCAGCCGAGCCGAATTCCATAAAAAATTATGGCCCCTATCTTCCAGTGAGGAGGAGTGAGGAGTCAGCACTAATGATGCAATAAAACAGTCAATAAAACAGGATTTTCAGCTATTGTGAATCACTGCAAACCCAAGAGGTCCTAAATCATCCAGCCACAACAGACGGAAACACACACTCAACCATGCACACATACAGTAAGACCAAAATCATGATTTCCTCCAGGTGTGGACAGATTGTGAGACAATGAGCCCCTGGGTGCAGACATGCAGAAGTCCCCAACACCTCTCTTACACAGGAGCAAGACACACTTTGTTAAGCCTCTGTTGTTGGTTTGATTCTCTGTTTATTGTGTCTCTTTGTAGTTGTTTCATGTTTCTTTGTGGTCATTTTGAGTCTCCCCCTGGTCAGCACGTGTGTCCTCGTGTGACATTTTGCAAGTGCAGGCCAAGGGGACCACTGACACTATGGGCCTCTGGGCCTGTGTCCTGCAGGCCCAAATCCTTCCATGCCTTCAGGCGTACGCCCAACAGACATAAAACGCTTGAGTTTGTGAGGCAGTATGTGGCTGCACTTCTGAGTAGCTGTGTTAGATGCATGAGGGACAGTACAAGTCACTATTGACATCCAGATTTGCCCTGCTGCTTGCTGCTGTTGTGACATAACTGTTTAAATATGTGTGGCACTAAAGCAACGCATCCTGCTTTTATAGTAAATTGATGTTCCCACATCTCCTCCAGATGCTCCAAAGCTTCCCTCTGTGTCAGTGAGTCCCTCTGCTGAGACAGTGGAGGGCAGTTCAGTGAATCTGACCTGTAGCAGTGATGCTAACCCAGCAGCTAACTATACCTGGTACAAGGAGAACCAAACACTGAATCATGGACCAGAAGGCATCTATCAGTTCAGCTCCATCAGCTCTGAGGACAGAGGGATCTACCACTGCAAGTCTGAGAATCAGTATGGAGAGATCAACTCTCCATCTCTGTATTTAGATGTGCAGTGTAAGTCATGTGATTAACAAGTCTACTGTATTCCTTGTGATGCAAAAAGTCTGCCTATATCACGCATGCTAATATTTAATGATCAGCCACAACATTAAAACTATTGACAGGTAAAATAAATAACAATGATCATTTCGTTCCTGTGCAGTATTCTGCTGGGAAACCATGGGTCCATGCATTCATGTGGATGCCATATGACATGCACCACCCATCCAAACCCTGTTGCAGACCAAGTTCCCCCCCTCACAGCAACAGCACACCATGACAGCATCAGCAGCAGGACAGTGCTCAATGCCACACTGCAGAAATGCTCAGGGACGAAACAAAGAATATGATAGAGACCTCAAGGCACAAACATGGCTTCCAAATTCTCCAGGTCCCAATCAGGGCAGACTCTGATCCGTCGTACCTGTCGAGGCATGGACACAGGACCTCTGGGGGGGGTTATTGGGTGTCTGGCACCAGGGCAATAGCAGTAGATCCTTTGAGACCTGCATGCTGTGAGGTGTGGTACCGGCACATCCCAGACACTGATGCTTGATCAGATTGGAATCTGGTGACTTTGGAGGCCAAATCAGTGCCTTAAACTCTTTGTCATGTTCCTTGGGTCATTCCTGAGCAGTTTTGTGGTGTGGCTTGGTGCATTGTCCTGATGGTGTTGGGAAGTGCTGCTGCCATGAGGGGGTGCACTTTGTCTGCAGTGGTGTTTGGGTGGGTGGAGCGCGTCAAGTGGCATCAACATGAACTCCAGGACCCAAAGTTTCCAAACAGAATATTGTGGGTGCCCAGTAGCTCATCAAGTAGGGCAGGCATCTCATGTGCAAAGGCGATGTCCTTGCCACAGGGGCCACAGATTTGACCTCAGCCCGTGGCCGTTTGCAGCATGTCATCGCATGATTCTCTGTCCCCTTTTCATGTTCAAGTTGTCCTGTCAAGTAAAGGCAAAAGCCAAAAATTAATCTTAAAAAATAATATTTGACTGTAACAAGAATTACCTGTGTAACTAACATCACCTGTCAGTGGTTTGAAAGTTGCGGTTGATTGTTGTAATTAAAATAATTCTCTAAATACTTTCCTTCAGATGCTCCAAAGCTTCCCGCTGTGGCAGTGTGTCCCTCTGCTGAGATAGTGGAGGGCAGTACAATGAACCTGATCTGTAGCAGTGATGCTAACCCAGCAGCTAAGTACACCTGGTACAAGGAGAATGAAGACTCACCAAAAGCATCAGGACAGATCCTCGTCATCACTGACTTCAGAGCTGAACACAGTGGGAATTATTACTGTGAAGCCCAGAACAGCAGAGGACGTCATCGCTTCACCATACATCTGACTGTTGTGGCAGGTAAGTTTTACGATTGCATCTGCACTCTTGAAGTTCTTTCTTATGATTTCTTATTTGCCTTTTTTTTCTCCTATGAGACCAGTGGGAGCAATCATCATATCACCCCCCTGTTTTTATTAGATTCCTACTTCACAGAAGAATGTAAACTAATAATGGCTGGTACTTTAAGTGCTTTGTCAGTCTGTGGCATACTCATCTTTGTGTTGCTGTGCATCAGGTGAGCAAAAAATCAATGTTTATTGAAACACTGAAAATTCACGAGTCATAACGTACGTTCAGTTCTTCGGTTAATTTATTTTTCAATCTTTCTTCCAACCAGGAAAAAGAGTGCCTCTAAACAACCAGCTCAGCCTCCAGGAAAACCAGATAACAGTGCACAGGTGAGATCACTGTACAAAGGAGCACTCCACATTTCACACAGCTCACACAGCTGTAAAAGTGAACTTGTAGTCAGTGTTAACTTCACTTTATGCTGATGACACTCAGCTTTACGTGGCCGTGTGTCCTGATGACACTGGACCAATTGACTCACTTTTTAACTGCATTTTAGATATTAAGGCCTGGATGTCACAGACGTTTTACAGCTTAACCAGGACAAGACAGAAGTACTGATCACTGGTTCAAAGGTTCAGAGAGAGAAACTGACCTCTAAACTAAATACATTTGGTCTAAACCCAGGTCAAGAGGCAAGAAATCTAGGAGTAACATTTGACTCTGATCTTAATTTTAAGCCACATATACGCTGTGTCACAAAAAACAGCTTTTTAACATTAAAAAAAAAATTTCCAAAGTGAGGCCGTTTCTCTCTCTGACCAACACGGAGAGACTAATGCACGCTTTTATAACTAGCAGGCTAGACTACTGTAATGCTCTCCTTTCTGGTCTACCCAAGAATACAATTAATCAGCTGCAACTGATTCAAAACTCTGCAGCACGAGTTCTCACTCAGACCAGAAGGAGAGCACACATTACACCTATTTTAAAATCCCTGCACTGGCTGCCTGTTAGTTTTCATATTGATTTTAAAGTTCTTTTCTTTTTTAAGGCACTGCATGGGCTTGCACCAGACTATATCTCAGAGATGCTTTTATTTTATGAACCAGGAAGGCCCCTCAGATCCTCTGGCTCCTCTCTTTTAACTGTCTCACAGAGTAAAACATAAATTTGGTGATGCTGCTTTCAGCCACTATGCTCCAAAACTGTGGAACAACCTGCCGGAGGATCTGAGAGGTGTCAGAAACTTTGACACTTTTAAATGTAGGCTAAAAACCCATCTCTTTAGTTTGGCTTTTATGTAGTGTCCTACGTTAGTTTTATTGGTTTATAATTATTCTATTTATTACTTTTTATCTGTATTTGTCTTATTGCTATTTTTTTATTTTTCTCTTTTTTTTTATTGCTATTCTCCTGACTTTTATTTTCTATTTTATCCTGCATGTTATTTTAAATATTTTATTTTTTCCATTTTTTTTAGTAGCAGCACAGTAGTTTTGATCTTGTTTTTATCTTCTATCAATCTTTTAAATTATTATTGTATGATACACTGTGCATTAGTTTCCCAGTCCTTTTTCTGATTTTACTTTTTTATTCTCTGTAATTTTCAATCAAAATGTAAACCACTTTGAATGACATTGATTTGATTTGAAAAGTGCTATATAATAAAATTTGATTGATTAATTGATTGATTGATTGATTAACTTTGGCAGCCATTTAGGATGTAGTCTCAGGCTTTAAACAAAACTGGCTTTAGTCACATTTTATTCATTTTTATTCTTCGTAGTTTAATTTGTGACTTAAAACGTGTGAAACATAGTGCCCTGCAGACCAATGTAATATTTACAATTTAAAAAACAAAACAAAATGGCAGTATTTGTTTTTACAGGTAACCAGATTCTGATTTATTCCATTTGTTATGTGACTGGAGGAAGAACACATAATGGAGCTACTAGGAAACCTGATCAAAGATTTTTTGAGCGTTCTGCCAAAGATCTTTTCCTTTCTTTCTATCTCTGTAACTGTCAGTTATTGTGACTTCTGTTTGTCACAGGATCGTCTGCACAAATTTACAAGTAACCATATTTGTCTTATATCTATAGAAACAACCAGCAGAGCAGGAGGATAACATTCACTATGCCAGAATCAACTTCTCGAAGAAACAAGCAGATCCTCTCTACTCTAATACCATACCAGCTCACCTCCAAATACGCAAGAGGGAGAAGGTGGACAGCGTGGAGTACAGTACTGTCAAATTTAACAGTGGCAGTAAAGCCCCAGGGTCAGCAGCCCCCTGAAAACCATGGACACCAGAATCTATAATCTACTATCATTTTTTTGTATCTTTTTTGTACACATATATAGACATTATTTTTTTCAAGCAAATTTAAATCTGCATAATGATTTGAACAGATCATGCATCTGCGTTCACTTTGTGTTTTTCACCCAGTACAGCACAGCTTTAACAAACACGTTTTCGTGATTTAGTGCAATCGACACTATGATTTATCTAACATGCAGAGATGGGCAAAAATACATCAAAATGTATTTTGATACAAAATACAAAATACCCCTCAAATAAATGTATCAAAATAAAATACATGTTTTTTGTATTTTCAAATACAGAAAATCCTTTTTTTCTTTTTCTTTTTAGCAGTGACCCGCAGCTCTATAGGTCTGTCTGTCTGTCTGTCGGTCGGTCGGTCGGTCGGTCGGTCGGTCCACAAAGCTTTTCGTGAATAACTCAAAAAGTCCTTGACCAAAAATGCTCAAAATGTGCATACTACAACTAGAGACCATGAGTAACTATACCAGAAAGAATGCCCACGATTCGTCCATAGGTGGCACTAACCACCTATGGACGAACCTACTAACCGATCCAAATCTTTTTGTGAATAACTCAAAAAGTCCTTGACCAAAAATGCTCAAAATTTGCATACTGCAAATACTGACCATGAGTAGTGCACTAACCTAGACAGTTAGCATAAGCATCACTAGCTTGATATTATAACTATCATCACCATGTATTTATACAATAGGCTTGACAGACAATCTGTTGAACTTGGAAGACGTGAGCAGCACTGGTAGTGTGGGTCCATCCACGTGAGCAGCATGCCTGGCAAGTCTAGTCCAGCTGTGCTGTAAACTGTCCACCAACGGTCTGGCTAAACAGCAACAAGATACTGTAGCTACTGTAGCTAGTTCACTTGTTTGCTGTCTGACTTGGAGCCTTTGGAGCCCTGTGTTGAACTTTTTTCAAATGAAAAAGAAAAAAAAGCTAGGGACATGTAGGCTACCCTAAAATATTATTTATTGATTCAAGACAACTTTACTGATCCCATGTGAGGCAATTCATTTGTAGCATACTCATCCTATATATATATAAAAAGAAGTAAAAAATATTGTTACATCCAATATTATAAGAATGTGTAGCCTATTATTTTTGTTTTTTGATCCGTGGAGAAAGTATTTTGAGTATTTTAAATACAAAATTACTCCACCCATTTCATCCATTTGCTGAAATGCCTGATGAAGGTCACACCGACCGAAATGTGGCTTAAATAAAATGAAAATAAGAGAGTGAGACAGTGTGCGGGGGCCTTTTTTGATTCTTATATATTTTGGGGTTGCAGCCTCTCTCCTACGCACCTGCTGTTTTTGGGTGTGCTGAGATTTTTCCATACATTTTGAAATACAAGTAATAGAAATACTGCCCATCCCTGCTAACGTGTGTCTGTTGTCACCTGACAAATGTCAGTCCAATCCTCACAAGCCTTCAAGCTCTCATTTGGTCTTCTGCGTCCTTGCAGGCACTCTCTCTGTGTTTCCTGGAATGCACAATCAAAGCCAGAGGTACCACTATCTAGAGCTGGAGCCTGGGTCTGCCACCATCTCAGTCTGATGTATAATGATTCAGAGTTGCTTCCAAAGATGACTGCAGTGTGGCTTGATGGGGGGTTCCTTTTTAGTTCATGTAAATTAAGTGGAGATATTTTTGACACGATGTCAAGAGCTGCATCAGTTTAGCATCTGGCAGTGGTGATGGCATTGCTGGATCTTGATATATGAAATATATCAATGTATGAAATGTGTCATTTATTTAAAAGATTTGGTTTTGGTCCATCTGTATATCAAGGGGTCAGAAGAACCAGAGGAGCATTTTGGATGAAAATAATGTATATACATTAAATAAAAACTCTGATGAGCTCTTTCTGATGCTAAAACTGTACTTGTGAATTCGTAACCAATCCAAAGTTATTAATCAAAAACCAGAAGACATGGGGCCAAAAAAAGTGTAATTGCACATGCTCACTTAAAATATTTTTTAAATAAATGTAAAAAAATATTGATATTTGATATTTATTTCAAACATGTAAAAAAAATGAACATGCATACAAGCAGACGAACAGGAAGTAATATTTACTAAAAGTAAAAAGCATAATGTCAAAGCAATTGTCAGTGTTTAGTTACTTTGATTTACACATCCAGAGTTCATTAATTTAAATTCACTATTGCAATCCATGTTTATAAACTTGTGTAGAATCTGCATTTAAAAAACTTGGGTTACTGTAGAACACACATTTCCAGCTCTAGTTGTAGTTCCACCCTCCTGCCACTAGATGTCAATAAAGAGCTACATGTTACTGACAGCAAATCAACTCTGATATCCCGTCAGGTACATTCCTCTCTTGTTAGGGCCAGGACACTATTGTAATCCTAGATATTCTTCTTCTTTCTTCTTCCAAGGAAATCATACTTCCCATGGGTGAAAACTTACCAAACTTTGCACAAAGGTCCAGTCTCATACCAGATATCTTCAACTGTAAACTGAAGCCAATAGTCCTGATGGTGGCGCTACAGCAAGCGTCTAAAGTTCAAAACTTTGAAAATTCATAACAAATCAACCATACATGCTACAACTTCACAGCTTTCATCAAACTGTAGCCCCAATACTGAAGAAACTTTTGTACATTTAAACCTATTAAAAATTATAAAGTTCATCACTCTGTTTTTTTTTTCAAAAACTGTAACACTTCTTAAACCTATATCCTCCACAATTTTTGCTCAATTGACACCAGACTTGCTACAGAGCATCTTCAGACTGTCCTACAAAAACTATGTTTCTCAGATTTTTAATTTATCAAAAATTGAGCCTACAGTGCATCAAAATGTTTGACTGTAAACGGTACTGTAAACATATACATGCAAATTCTTGCTAAATAAATCTTCAATGTTCATGAAAAAAAGACAAAATTCTAGAGTCATGGTAGATGATGTGTGGCAAATTTCTGAATTTTATCTCAGAAACCAAATTTTTGACAGCATTTTGAATTTTGCTCTAATGTGAACAATTGGAGTCAATGTAAAAATGGCAATTTTAAACATCAGTTTTTCACTTATGGAGCAAATCAATCATTGTTACAAACAAATTACCAACATCTCCATGCTGTCTAGATGCAATATGTGTATTTTCAGATTTTTGTTTCGATAACTGAATTTTTTACAGTGGTTTGAAATCTGCTTTTCCATGCATGGACAGCTGCTAAACCTGAACGTCTGGCTTAGTCAATTTGTGAAGCTACACATGAATTGACACTGACTAATTAGCTCAGTGAGATAGAAATTGATTCTTAGTCTCAGAGGTTGTGAGTTCAAGCCTCAGCTGATGCAAAAGGCAGATTGTGT
Organism: Epinephelus fuscoguttatus; assembly: GCF_011397635.1. Taxonomy (NCBI): domain Eukaryota; kingdom Metazoa; phylum Chordata; class Actinopteri; order Perciformes; family Serranidae; genus Epinephelus; species Epinephelus fuscoguttatus. The sequence goes on from NC_064754.1 coordinate 5,684,440, forward strand.
TGCTAAATTCCTAAATGTCTTCCAATTCTTCTGCTTGTTGCTCAGAATTGCCTAAAAATGCCCGGACCCGACCCATCGCTGCGCAGCAGCTATAATTGAATATTATATTTTTGGCCCTATTTTAAAGGTCCAGTGTGTAGAATTTAGGGACATGTATTGGCAGAAATTTAATATAATATAATTTCTTTGGTGTATAATCGCCTGAAAATAAGAATCATTGTGTTTTTGTTGACTTAGAGTAAGCTGTTTATATCTACATAGGGAGCAGGTCCTCGTCCACGGAATCCGCCATGTTGCAGTGCCATGTTTCTACAGTCGCCCAGAACGAACAAACCAAACACATTTTTGCATTTTCACTCAGGCCACCATAGTAAGCAGCCCCTCCGTGACAACTTGTGTCAGAAAAACACAACTTAAGCCTGCTTTATTCAGTGTTTTTAACAGTTTAAATGACTGAGTCTGTGTGTTTTGGAGGGTAACAGGTGTCTGCGGATAATTTAGCTCCCAGTAAAAACCTCCTGAACATTTGGCTCTTAGGTTATCAGAGAAAAAAGGTGAGCACACACTAGCAGTAGCTGGGCTGGTGGCCTGTCTGTGGTGAGTCAAACAGCATCGGAGAAACACTGATTTTAATATGAAACTGTTTCATTCAGAGTTTTAATCACCTGCATTGTTTGTTGTGGAGAGGAGGAGACCTCTGCTGATAACTGAAAACTGAAGGAATTCTAACCAGGAGAAGTTTCAGCTGGTTGCAGTCTGCAGTCCTCACTGCTAGATGCCACTAAACCATCCTAAATGTTACACGCCAGACCTTTAAATAATTTAACGATCACCTCCTGGTTCTCTAGTCAGTCAAATATCTATTAAAGATGCCACTATGCTTGTAACTGGGTTGTAATGTTCACTGCATCACCATCACACCTCATGACTCAATTGTCAGTTGTATGTCATATTACTGTACCTGTTTGCATTCTGCATTTGATTACTTTTGTTTTCTATATTAGATATTATTAGTCAAGAGAATAAAAGATTTTCTTCCTTGCCCCTCTGACTTCTGTTTGGTCTGATGGGTCAGTGTTTGGAAACACTCTTCGCAATGAGATGGAACCGTTGTAGAACATTGCAGCAAAAAGTTGCAGCGGTTTGAGCTGCCCGGTCTGAGCTCGACTCGAGTAGGACGCTGGCGTCACCTGCAACTCAGCTAGTCAAATTGCCTGCACTTGTCCTTTCTTAACGCGCACTACAAGTGTCGAGTGATGCCTCAAACTAACTGTCACATGTTTTTTGTTTTTTTTTTTGTTTTTTTTGTCATACTGAACTGATTGCTAAAACAAAAGTGACAGGACTAAACATTTGCTTGTCTCTTTTTGAACAGTTTTGTGTCAGTGGGGTGCTCACAGTGATCAGGTTTGGCACCAACAGGCCATTACCCTACTTTTCTCCCTCTTATTTTAAGTTTATAGTTGAAAATAATTGAGCTTGTCTATGTTACTTTTCATCCAAATATCCAAATCATATTCACAGTGTGATCCACCTCGTTTTGTTAACTGATTGTTAACACTTCTGGGCCCTATTTCAGAAAGCAGGATTAGTGAAAACACTTGAGTATGTTGAGCCTGAGATAAGGGAGACTCTGAGTTTCACGTTTCACAAAGCCAGTTCAGTGTAACTCTGAATCAGTTACTATGGCAACATACTCTGTGAAGCAAACCTGCTGAGTGGCTGAGGCTGATCACTCGCTGAGCGTGTAGCAGGAAGGAGAAACATGGGGTGTCCTTTTCTGAATAAAGTCATGGACGTTGACACACTATTCAGGGGCTGTTGCATCAGGAGATGGCGATGAGAGCCCATGTCTTATCGTTCCCGGGGGAGTGTCTTTATGAAAGATACAATTTCACCTCACACTCTATCATTTATCTTAACAGTCTCTTCCACCCAGAAATATCAAATATTACACACTGGTCCATACCCATTGACTACAGCATACCATACCATGACTTAGTCATACCAAAAATTAGAAAAAACCCTAACATTGGTCCACAGGGGGAGCCACAGTGATCGGTCGCATTTTAGCCATTTTGAAGCATTTTTCTGTTGTTATAGCGCCACCCAGTTGCCAATTAGAGTTAAATTTCTCCAGTCACCTTGAGGCGTCCTGTTCTACATATCTACCAAGTTTAGTAAAAATCCATATGGCGGTTAGGCCTAGATAAGAAATGAGCTCTCTAGTGCCCCCATTTTGTTTGATGGGGTCAATAATGGAGGGGTCCCCTCAGATTATGTGTGGTCATATGCCTACAAAGTTGCGTGGTGATGGGTGAAACCCTTGAGATGTTATACACCTTTATGTAATGAGCTCAGTTTTAGTAAGTTTTCCAACTTTTGCCAAGAGGGAACTTTAGATATTGGTCCCTAGATTATGTTCACCCAGTTTCATGCAGATCGCTCAAACTTCCTAGGAAGAGATCCATTTGAAGTGTTTTTCAAAGAATTCAAAATGGCGGAAAATCTATATAAGCGGAAGTTATGGGTTCTTGAGGCAAATGTGTTCCTCATGAGGAGAGGCATCTCTGTGCAAAGTTTCATGTCTCTACGACATACGGGGCATGAGATATGCCCATTCAAAGTTTGACATTTCAATCAGTTGCTATAGCGCCCCCCTTTGGCCAATTGATGTAATATTGCTTCATTGGCATCCTCCCATGACCCTCTACCACTGTGCCAAATTTCACATGGATTGACCAAGTCAGTGAGGAGAAAAACGTGGAACAGACACACAGACACAGAGTTTTCATCGTTATATAGTAAGATCATGCATTTGCATTATCATCAGAGAAAATTTTATGCTTCATCACTCTGAGTGCTCCCTCCACTGTCTGCTTTAAAGGGTCAGTCAGTCACCCAAATTAAAAAACAACAGATGGTATCTAGACATGCAGGTAGGTTTTTGAAATTATTTTGTCTGTGTGTTTTATCAAATATTAGGTGACTTGTTTCTTGTGCTTTTAACCCAATTTAAATGTAGGACTCACACAGTTTACGTTCCGTCACTACACCTGCAGACTGTGTGAGATCATTTTGTGCGCATAGAGGTGAACTGTCTGTTTTGCTGTATCCATTTCTCTTCTCTGGTGTCAGTGGGATGCTGGCAGCAAAACAGGTTTGATACAACAATCCTCGAGTTCATTGTGGTGTCAGTAATGACTGGTATTGACTCATTATGCATTATCATGCAAAGAGGAAGGAAAGGTAGACGTTTAACAGCCTGATATCTAACTTCTGCTCACTGTCAACAGAGGAGAGGCATCTTTGAAGACGACGCCCTTCTTCACTGTGAGTAGAAACAGTTTATTGATGTAACTGATGCTGTTTACCTGCTGTGAGCATTATTTTATCTACTGACAGGTTTTATTGTCTCACACAGAGAGACGAGAGGAGCAGCTATGAGTCTGACTGCAGCAGCCAGAGGATTTGTCGTCTTCCTCCTCTCTGTGTCAGGTACTGTAGATCTACAGTTACATTCATCACATTAAAAGAGGGGAATGTGGGAAAATGTGGGACTGAAGGTCACATGTGGAAATAAGCAGATCAGAGTTGTGTGAAAGGAAAGCTTCCCAGAAACATTACAAATATTACTTTTGTGTGCAAGTGTGGAGACAGCCCATACATTAATTGTTTTTATTTTATATAGTCTTATGTAGACACATTTCCCTCAGAACATGTACATTTATCAGTGAAAACATGAAAAAAGACTTTAATTTTACAAAATTAAGGACATTTACACCATAAATCAATGCAGAAAAGGCACAGGAAATTCTTTGATGCACTCCAAATCCCCTGTTGAGATGAAACCTATACGTCCCTGATTACATTAAAAGAGGGGAATCTGGGAAAACATGGGACATGTGAAAGGAGGCTGTTGTTTAATTTGTGGAAAAGGTAAGCTTTAATAGCTTTAAAATTCTCAATTATCAGACCAATTATCTGCAGTTATTGTCATAAAAAGTGTCTCATCTTGGATCCATCAAACAAGACCTGAAATGTGAGCTATAAATGGTGATTTCTGAATATTTTTGGTTTGTTAAATTCATATTAAAAAAAGTCAACATGTCTTAAAAGAGCATCTTACTTGTCAAAAAAACCCCCAAACAAACAAAAAAATATTTACATATACACTGCAAACAGAAGAATAGTTGATATTGGGTGGAAGCGGGGCTTGTGTAATTTTCACAGCCTACGTAACATGAGTAGTGACCTTACGGCTGCACAGCTCTGTATATGGGACCTTTCAAGCACTCTTGCGGGGCCTGTGCTCACCACAGGGGCCTAATCAGCCTGTAAGATCACTTATGTATTGGGCGTGCTCTGAGAAAGTTGATGCTTCTCTTGCGTTTCCTCTTTGCTCACTCTGTGGTCCGTTCTGCAAAACACTCTGGGAAGTTTTTTCACACAACTCTGATCTACTTATTTAATAACTCTGGTAGCATGATCCAGCTTGTGTTGTTACTGATTGTTAACGTATTCATTTTGATTTGATTCCTGATGTGCTCTGTGTTACAGTGATATGTGTTACCGGTCAGTATGACTGGGGAGTGACTTACACTTCTACTCAGATCTGTGCCTTGAAAGGATCAACAATTGAAATACGCTGCAGATACAGATACCCATCCAGAATAAATGGCCTTATTCCCATAATTTACGACAAATTATGGTTTACTAAAGGGACTGATAAAGATCTGAGATATGACCAAAGGTACGGGGGTCGTGTGCAGTATGACTGTGATGAGATCAGGAATGACTGCACTCTGAGAATCACAGACCTGAGAGAGAGCGACTCAGCTGTGTACATTTTTAGGCTTTCAACACCATCTTTGGGGTATACTGGTGAACCTGGAGTCACTTTGTCTGTCACAGGTAACATTTTCATCTGAATATTTATTTATGTAGTTCCAGGTGCTCAAGATGTTGTATCTGTGTGTGTTTATGTTGTGTATGTTGGCAGTTCATGCTTAAATGAAGACCTCTGTTCCTCTTTCACACATTCAGATCTCCAGGTGCAGATGGATGGTTCAGATGCCTGGGTAAAAATAACGTGTCACAGCAGGTGCAGGCCAGCTCGTCAGCCCTCCTTCGTTTGGTACAAGAATGGACAGAAAGTTCAAGAAAATGCACTGTATTACTATCCAGACATTCATCCTGCAGACAGCTTTTACTGTGCTGTAAAAGGACATGAGGATCTTCCCTCTCCTTCAGTGTGTGAGTTTACTTCCACGGCTATAACACAAGCCATTCTCATTCCCAGGGTGTCAGATAATGATGCTTTGTCACGCTCCTCGATGTGTGATACTGACACACAGGGCACCCTTTAGCATCTCTAGCTGAAACATGCAACCTGTGGTTAATGTTGTGGAACACTCTGGGTTACGTTTAGACAACAAAACCATTGGGTTAGGTGTGGAAAAGAGATCATGTTTCGGGTTTGAATTAGTATGTTTCTCACCTAAAGTAATGTGAGGTAAATATGTAACGTGAGTGATGTCAGTGCAAGTTCGGTTAAGTCAAAAGTATGGGATGTAGGCTCGTAAGTTACCACACGAAAAGTTAAAATAACACTGACTTTTGATTTCACACACAACACAAACTCCAGTCTCGTAGGTGAAAGTCTTGTTTTGCTTGACCCATCCACTAACTCAGTGGTATTTGGTGGTTGAATGTACAGTATTGGATAAAAACCAAATCACTGTAGGGCTGGGTATCAGTACTCAATACCTTTAACGACCAAAGTATCCCAGTATTAAGTGGTATCAAAACTTCTCCAGTCAAACAATAACAGCATTCAATCCTTTTTGCACTGCGGATCTGATCCTAGACCATCCCGACTCCCCGCTGGATCTGTGGCCATCTCCAGAGCTGCTGGCTTCCTGGCGAATGTAATGTACTCCAGGATAGCATGAGCTAAAAGTGGCTAACAACCAACATTGAGCCATTAAAGGGATAGTGCACCCAAAAATGAAAATTCAGCCATTATCTACTCACCCATATGCTGAGGGAGGCTCCGGTGAAGTTTTAGAGTCCTCACATCCCTTGCGGAGATCCGAGGGGAGAGGGGGTAGCAACACAACTCCACCTAATGGCTGACGGCAACCCAGATTAAAACATCCAAGAATACATAATTGAAACCACAAAATATGTCTAAACTACTGCTCAAATGTCATTTAAACTCTGTTTTTAGCCTCATTGTAGCCTGTAGCTGTAACTGCCTCTCTGTACACTGAGCTGATGTGTGTGCGCTTGCGTGAGACCGTGAGACATGGGCACCGCCTTCATGTGTGTTCACGTGCTTTCGCTGGTCTTGCGCGCAGTTTAAATGACATTTTTCCAAACAACTTTTTATGTCGGGGCTTCAGGACACTTGGATCACTACGGACGAGCAGTATGGAGATATTTTGTGGTTTCAATTATGTGTTCTTGGACATTTGAATCTGGGTCACCGTCGGCCATTAGGTGTGCAGTTGTGCTGCTACCCACTCCCCCCTTGGATCTCTGCGAGTGATGTGAGGACTCTAAAACTTCACCTGAGCCTCCCTCGGCATGAGGGTGAGTAGATAATGGCTGAATTTTCATTTTTGGGTGCACTATCCCTTTAAGGATCCTCACACCAACATCGAAATGGCTAGTCGTTAAACCTGTTAATAATTGTCCGGTATTGTTAGATATGTGTTGCTAACAGTTAGCCCTGTCACTGTGTGTTTGCGGGCGGACTCTCTGTCCCCAGCACAGAGCTCAGACTCCCAGAGCAGCTGCCACAAACCTATACAGTCTGCAGTGTGGTGATGTCGGGTGTGGTGTACCACATGGTGATGTCGGATGTGGTTCACCACATCCGACATCACCACACCACAGACTGCATAGGTATTGACTGTTGGCGGTTCAGCGTTCTGAGAAGGCACCAAAATTCTCAGAAGTATGTCTACACTGTACGCCACTCCATTCACATTATGGGTATTGAATGAACTACTCTGTTGGTATCAGTATGACTTCAAGGGTACTGGTATTGGTACTGTTATTGTAAGTTTTTAAACAACACTCAGCCCTACTGCTCCATGAGATTGTAGATATGTTGTGTAATTATCTCCCCAGACTGGTGAAAATATGTTCCTCTGTCTTTAGCTGACACTTTTCTTAGTGGATTTGTTTTTCAGCAATCTTGACCCTTACTGCAATTCCAGATGCAAAGTGCCTAATGAGTCCAGGTTTTAAATCTTGTATTTTAATTCTGGTGTATTGTGGAAATTCTTCTCAGTTTGCAGTGTCACAGGTGGAGTGGTTACTGTGGTGAAATGAAGGGATCAGGGAACCCAGAGTGATGCTTCAATCAGGCGCTTCTTCATTGGCCTGGCAGACTGGCATGCACACAGCAGTACAGAAGGGTCTCACTAACAAGGGACTGTTCACTACTTTTATAGTATAGCAGAGTGCTTTCAACAGACAGGTCCTACATTACATCAGCTTTTGCACTTCCTCATGTATCTTTTGGTCATGTCTTCACACTAACAGCTGAGCCTCAAATAAGGAAATTAAATCAGCACATGGAGTAATACCTTTCTTATCAAGTCTCACAAACATCCTCTTTTGCAAACCGCTATAAGACAGTTCCAGTGAAGCCACTACATACACACGAACACAAACCATTACTCAATATGTGACAGCTGTTACATAATATTTTCTTTGGTATACATCTCATTTTCCTTGCGAAGCAAACATCTTGTGGTGCAGTTAACTGCTCAGTCATTTTAACTATGATCTCCTTCATCATTCACTCCTCTTCATCAACATTTTCTACACCATCGACATAAACATGAGTGACCAGAAGCCAGACAGCAGTAAAAGAATTATCACCTAAGTTACTAGCATTTAAGTAATATCACTGTTGCAGGGTGAATATAATTTAGCATTAAAATATTATTAAAAATCAATAAATTTACATACTTTAGCTTCTCAGTGTTAAAGGAAAAATAAAGTTTAATATTTAGGACATGTACATTTCTCCTTCTAATTGAAAACATGAGAGAGGACTTAAAGTTTACTAAATTGGTGCCACATAGCATCTAGCAACTTGCTAACGAACACAAACAAATGTGCTAATACTGCTCTACTAGGCTGACCAAATGTCCTCTCTTGCCCGGACATGTCACTTTTCACGTCCTGTCCGGGGGATGTTTATAAATTGATGATAATGTCCGGTTTTCCTTTCCAAACCCAACAGTCATTCTGTTTTGTTATGTCCAAAACCGAACCGAGCCTGACATTATTTTATTACTAAAGCACTGAGTTTGTGTCATACAGTCGTTATGGTTACAGGCTATTTAACAGGCCGGGCGTGCACCGTGGGTGCTCCGCGGAGAGGGAGACCTCCATGTTTGAGATGGGAGTGGGCGGCAGGAGGTCCAGCGAGGGGAGAGGGAGAAATATAACAAAATAAGATAAAATAGGAAAAACCTGTCTCCCTCTTTTATTTTATTTTCAGTGTTCAATCAAGGCGGAGGCGGGTGGCAGAGAGGTAGAAACAAACAGCTAATGGGTGTGTGTTATGTTCTAATAAATTTATTTATATTTTATTTATATAGCGCTTTTACAGCTCTCAAAGACGCTTTACATTTAAAACAAAGAAAAGAAGTACATACAAAAAAAAAGGGGGGGTTACATGAGAAACAGAGAATGAAAAGCTAATGTTTAAAGGCGGATTTGAAAAGGTGGGTTTTGAGGAGTGATTTGAAGGTGGATGGATCTGGACAGTCACGGATGTGTATAGGGAGGGTGTTCCAGAGGGAGGGGGCAGCTATGGAGAAGGCTCTGTCACCCCAGGTTCGGTGCTTGGTCCTGTGTGGAGGTGAGAGGAGGTTTTTGTCGGATGAGGGGAGGGCTTTGTGGGTGAGGAGGAGGATCTTAAAGTTGATTCTGTACGGGACAGGGAGCCAGTGTAGGTTTTGCAGGACAGGGGTTATATGTTCACGGGAGCGGGTGTGGGTGAGGAGGCGGGCAGCAGAGTTCTGGATGTACTGGAGTTTGTTGAGGACTTTGGATGATGAGCCATAGAGGATGCTGTTGCAGTAGTTGAGTCTTGAGGTGATGAAAGCATGGATGAGAGTTTCAGCGGCAGAGAAGGAGAGTAATGGACGGAGACGGGCAATATTTCTGAGGTGAAAGAGGGTAGTTTGGGTGAGGCGGCTGATGTGATGTTCAAATGTGAGGTTATTGTTGAAGGTGATACCAAGGTTGCGGATGAATGGGGAGGGAGAGAGGGTGGTGTTGTCGATGCTGAGGGTGAAGTTTTGTGTTGATGTAGAGAGGGATTTTGGGCCGATGATTATTTCAGATTTGTCACAGTTCAGTTTGAGGAAGTTGGTTTGCAGCCATGATTGGAGTTCAGTCAGACAGTTGGTGAAGGTTGAGCGGGTGGCCGGGGTGATGGATTTTGTGGAGATGTAGATTTGGATGTCGTCAGCATAGCAGTGGAAATGGAGACCGTGACGACGAATGATAGAACCAAGGGGGAGTAAGGAGATGATGAAGAGGAGAGGACCAAGCACCGAGCCCTGAGGGACACCTTGAAGCAGGGGACGGTGGAGGAGGTGCAGTTGTTGACATGGATGAACTGATGTCTGTCGGTGAGGTATGATTTGAGCCAGGAGAGAGCAGAGCCAGTGATGTTGAGGGAAGTTTGTAGGCGGGATAGCAGAGTGGTGTGGTTGATGGTGTCAAAGGCAGCAGTGAGGTCAAGGAGGATGAGTATGCTGAGGTGGCCAGAGTCGGCAGAGAGGAGGAGGTCGTTAGTGATTTTGAGGAGAGCGGTTTCGGTGCTGTGTTGAGGGCGGAATCTGGATTGAAATGGTTCATATTCATGAGAGCGGAGGTGGGTCTTGATTTGGGAGGCAACAACACGTTCCAGAATTTTGAACAGAAAGGGGAGGTTCGAGATGGGACGGAAATTTGAGATGACGTCAGGGTCCAGGCCGGGTTTTTTGAGGATGGGGGTGACAGCGGCCAGTTTCAGGGATAGAGGGACAGAGCCAGAGGTGAGGGAGGAGTTAATGATGGTAGTGATGAGTGGGGAGATTGTTGGGAGGCAGACTTTGATGATGGAGTATGGTATGGGGTCCAGGTGTTGTCACATAAATAACAGTGCCTAAACAAAAAACAGGACAGACAATAGGATTTTATTTATTTATACTCTACATTTTCACTGAAAGCTGACCGAATCCGACCCGAGCCGTCCGGTAGGCCTACCATCGGGACCTGTCGGGCTCGGATCGGGTAGCCACACTCTAGTGTGTGTATGTGTCCCCTATCTATAGGGGCCTATCTGAATTTCTGTCTTTGAGAGATATTATTTTGTAATACAACTGAATTTTCTATTCATACATATAAACTTTAAATATATTAAAATTATAAGGCATCTTTGAGTAAACTGCGAGTATCATTTAAATAGGCTATCTCGTGTGTCGAGTGTCCTCTTTTTTGGAGATGAAAATATGGTCACCCTATACAACACTGTATGATCCTCAGAGTGTAACAAGCATGAACTATGTACTAATCAGTCGGGTTACATTATTCATTTATATTTTGATCTTCATCTGGTGATTCAATGCCTGCAGCGGTAGGGAGAGGGAAAAGAAGAGAGAGAGGACAGAGGCAGAGGATTGGTAGGAGCTAGGTATGGAGGAAGAGGAGGAGGAGAGCTAATTTAGGCAGGAAAGTTTTTTACCTGTCGAGAGGAAAGCAGGCAACTTCAGCGTCCCTTTAAAACCTTTCTCCTTCAGCAGCTATTTCCACCTGGGTAAGGCCACCCCGATGTTGACTCTCGTTTTTTAATTTGCCGGCCACGTTGCCTTTTTGATTCCCGTTTGCGCTTTCTTGGCAACAAGGATTCCGTCTCCCGTGATGCTGCAAATGCATGATCCTGCATTATGCTCAAAGAGTGGGACTTTCTTATGCTGCAGTAGTGCTGGCTGTCCCAGTAGTGCACACTGTCCCTTTAATGAAGCTCAAGCTTCCTGGATAAGTAGCTCAAACAATTTCACAAAGGGATCTTTTAATCAATGTGAAAAGGTTTATAATTAATCAGAAGAACAAAAAGGACAATAAGTTCAAACTAAAACTATTTGGAGAAAACATTCTCTTCCACAGCTGTAAAAAACACAGACCGGCGTCTTTTCACTGTTCTTAAAAGTAAATTAGGGACAAAATGAATGAGCTGCAGTCTAACGAATAAAATGAAGAAATGTTTTAAAGGACATAAACATTGTTCTTACTCCACTGCTTCAGGGACAAACTGTCAGACTTGTATCCAAGGTAACTCCATGTAGTTTCTAATACAAGAGGAAATAAAGCCCACCACTAACTTTGTGTTAGTCTGAACTATGATCTATTACAAAATGTTCCACTGTGAAAATTCATCTTGGAATTAAATGCTAAATGTGCTCATGTTTTCTCCTCCAGCTGCCCCGAGTGTTCCCTCTGTGTCAGTGCGTCCCTCTGCTGAGATATTGGAGGGCAGTTCAGTGACTCTGACCTGTAGCAGTGATGCTAACCCAGCAGCTAAATATACCTGGCACAAGAAGAATGGAAACCTCAGACCTCTCAGTGAGAAACGACGGCTTGTCTTCAGGTCCATCCAGTCCTCTGACTCTGGACAGTATCAATGTACAGCTGAGAACAAGCTGCTGAGGACATTTACTGTTCTCTTTATAGATGTGAAATGTAAGTAAAGTGCTTACTTTAAAAAACATCACGCAACTAATGATACATTATAAAGATTAATTATCCAGTCCAGTGTTTTGCTCATCATGCGCTTTCATGAGCTCAGCTTGTTTTCACATTCACAGTCTGCAGCCGCAGTTTACTGGGCAACAGTAGATGATGAAAAGGCAGTTTAATTTACAGTTGGCTCCCAGACCTGCATGACTTTTCAGAGGATTCAAATTATCAGTAAAACACAAAACTACCTCAGTAGTTTTTCTTTGTCAAATATGGTTTGAAGTCAACAAAATTGTTTCCTGGATTTTGTTACATTGCAAACATTTCAGGGTTGTAGGACGGGCTAACGTCTCGTTCCGCAGTCATCAAATACTGCCGCTTTGTCAGTGATTTCGGTGTCCGATATTGATAACAAGCCACCTTTCTTGTTGGTATGATACGCTGCCGGGCTGCATCAATCTGTAACTGTCAGATGGAACCTTTCACAACTGGACGGCACCTGTTGCGGCCCAGCGTTGGTTGCCAAATGCTTTTGGTGCCTAACGATGTGCTTTTGTTGACGGCCCACTGTTGGTAGCAGCATCCCAGAATGTCAACGTCATATGCTGAAGGATACCTAGCACTGTTATGTAGACAAGAAGATCCACTGACAAAGCGGCAATATGTGACAACTTGGAATAAGAGTGTGTTAAACTTGACATGTGAGTGAATCAGGTAATCAAAATGAACATGCAGCTTAGACTTAGACTTACTTTATTCGTCCCAGAAGGAAATTCATTTCCACTAACTGTACGCTTACAGAGATCGATCACAGGCACAGACATATCACAGACATCACAAAACATCACAAAACATTACATGTTCAACAGGGGTGGACACTTTTAGTCAACGGGATCTTTTGTTCAGTGCAGTTCAGTGATCATTATTTCTTTGGTTTTACTGACGATGTGAAGATGGTTGTGCATACACCACTGACTGAAGTGTGTGACTGTGGTGTGATAATCCAGAGCAGAGAGATTGTCAGAGAGAAGTGCAAGAATGGCCGTGTCAGATAGGTATTTCAGATAGGTTGTGGTAGGTGATGGGTTTATGTAGTCATTGGTGTAGAGAGTATACAGGAAAGAGCTCAGCACACATCCCTGTGGAGCTCCGGTGTTGATCGTGAGTACAAGGGATGTGGCTGAGCCCACCCTCACTGCTTGCAGTCTGTCAGTGAGGAAGTTGTGGATGAGATGGATCAACAGGTCCACAAAGAGAATTCTCACAAAGTTACCTGGTGAGTCCAGGTGCTGAAGGAGGAGGTGCAGCAGGCAGGCTACAGCATCCTCTGTGCCCCTTTTGTCCTTGTAGGCAAACTGAAAGGGGTCCAGACGTGGGGTGACAATCGGCAGGATGATGTTCAGCAGGAGTTTCTCTAGGCACTTCATTCTTATGGATGTCAAAGCAACAGGGCGGTAGTGGCTGAATTCTGTAGGTCGGGGTTTTTTGGGTATTGGGATTATGGTGGAAGTTTTCCACAAGGTGGGTATTGTTGCAGTCCTGTAGGATTCACAAAAAAAGGAGTGCAGTACTGGTGAGAGCTCCAGAGCGCAGGTCTTCAACACCCTGGCTGGGATGCCATCAGGTCCCGGAGCCTTGCCTAACTTGCAGCGGCTCAGCTGGTGCCATACCTCCTCCTCTGTCAAGGGGGCTGGTTCCTCAGGGTCCAGTTGGGGGAGGGCTCTCAACCAGGTTTGACACTGATGAAAAATCCTGGTTGTCGAAACGGGTGTAGAAAGTGTTCAGTTGTTTGGTGAAGGTTTCTGGGTCACCTGATCTACATGTGGATTTGGGTTCAGATCCTGTCAATGTTTTGCAGTTGTAAAAAGCGTAAACAACATACCTTTTTTGTTCAGTTGTACCTGCTGCCAGTTTCAAAACCACCTCTTAAGTTTTAGATGCTGCCACACACACGATTATAACTCATTTAAACAAAAGTCAAGGTCCATTTATTTGTCTCCCTTGGGAGAAATTTGGAATGGAGACAGGGTACTGCTGCTTTAAACAGCATGAAACATACAAACAAAAATACATAAAAGACAGTAAAACATTCAGCATCTAAACAAACATGTAAAAGTAAATTTATCTGTCCCCATTTTTGGTAATTGATTTAATCTCCTCCAGATGCTCCAAAGCTTCCCTCTGTGTCAGTGAGTCCCTCTGCTGAGATAGTGGAGGGCAGTTCATTGACTCTGACCTGTAACAGTGATGCTAACCCACCAGCTTTTTACACCTGGTACAAGGAGAAGCAAATCCTGCTTCGGGGACCAGAAGGAGGTCTTCATTTCACCTCCATCAGCTCTGAGGAGAGCGGGATTTACTACTGCAAGTCTGAGAATCCATATGGACAGATCATCTCTTCATCTATATTTATACATGTGCAGTGTAAGTCACATTGTATTTTTCATGATACAAAAGTCTTTGAATACTATACATGCCAATATAAATGGAATGTGTCCCTCTTAATATTATCCTCCAGATGCTCCAAAGCTTCCCTCCGTGTCAGTGAGTCCCTCTGCTGAGATAGTGGAGGGCAGTTCAGTGACTCTGACCTGTAGCAGTGATGCTAACCCAGCAGCTAACTATACCTGGTACAAGGAGGATGAAGACTCACCAAAAGCATCAGGACAGATCTTCACCATCTCTAACGTCACAGCTGAACACAGTGGGAATTATTACTGTGAAGCCCAGAACACAAGAGGACGTCACAACTCCACCTTACATCTGACTGTTGTGGCCGGTAGGTTATCCACATTCACCTGCAAACACACATGCACCAGTTTACTGCACCAGACCTCACATGTTAATCTGTAGCAACCTGTAAGAAGTGCAGAGAGGGTGAAATTCCCTGTCCGCATTTTCAGACTGTTTTTCTGTAGCTGTCCTCAGGGAGTAACCTCCGTCCTGTCAGAGGTGAATGACGCTGACTGACGAACAGAGAATCACCTGGCAAAGTGATTTATCAATATTATCCTATTAATGAGTTGTATCACATATCTGTGTATATTTCTAGGTAATTCATTAATGATAATGAATATCATCAGGTTGACTCTGGTGGTTTTGATGTTGATTCCTCTGCTTCTCCTGAGTCTGTGGATGAGGTAAGCTAATAAAAATCCATAGGTTCAGTCACTGTACATTATTATTTTCTTCTTCCCACTTCCTTTAGTTTTAATGTTATGAATTTTATTTTCTTCATGTCTGTATTTGTTGTTGTTTGACTCAATCCAGGAAGAAGCAAACTCTGAGCACCACCACTGAACCACATGAACCTGTAGAGATAGAGGTAAGGGAGAGAGGGGCCCTAATGACAAAACTTCCTTCACAGTTAGGATAATTTGTCTTATAAAAACGTATAAATATAATACAACTGGCTGAGTACAAACCAGTAAAGCATTTTCCCATAATAACATTTCTGCCAGTTATTTACTTGCAATTATGATGAAATAAATTTTGATAAATATTTAATATATGCACGTTTTAAGTATTTAGTACAAATTAAATTAAAATTGTGAAGAAGCTAATGCCTTGCCCACTATGTTGACAGTAGTGTTGATGTGTTTTGACACATGGACAATTTTTTGTCAAGGGTGATGCCCAGTAACTTAGTTTTCTTTACTTGCTGGATGGGTGTTTAATTTAAAAAGACTCTGAGCTCTGGCTCCAGCCTTAGGTAATGAATTGAACCAAAAACAATGTTTTTTAGATTTGGATGTGTTCAGTACCAATTTGTTTTGCGAGGATCCGTTTTCCAATAATATCTACCTCTCTGTTCAAGATGGCAGTCAGATCAGCCAGTGTTGCTGCTGATGCATACTGCAGTGTCATCTGCATGCATTGTTAATTTAGCATTTTTTACTTTGAGAGGTAAAACCTGGGTAAAAATGGAATACAAAAGTGGGCCCAGGCAGCTCCCTTGTGGAACTCCACATTCTACAGACACGCTATCTGAGTAACTTCCACTGAAGAAGACCCTCTGTGACCAGATAGCTTTCCATCCAAGCAGCTGCAGGGGGTCTAAATCTATAACACTTTTCAAGAAGAAGCTTGTGGTCAGTGATGTCAAATGCTGCCGTAAAATCTAATACGACTGCTGTGTAGATCATTTTGTTGTCAAGAGCTCTATACCAGTCATGTGTCATTTGCACTATTACTAGTTACCTTCATTCGGAAGTAAAACATTACAATATTACTCTCTGTGTAGAGTAATAAATTACCTATTATACTGCTTTTGTGTTACTTTCCCCAAAATAACCTCACAGCAGGTAATCAAAGCACAGAAACTCCAGTTTGTTAAATTTCAAATCCAGTGCTGCAGAGGTCTGACTCATTCATACATTCACATACAGTGGTTACCACTTTGTATTAAAATGAAAAAAAGAAAAAGAACAATCAGATAGCCTAGAGCCTTTTAAATAAACTAATGGCCTTGGGCACATGAAGGGGCAGGCAGAGAATCAGAGTCTTTAAATTATGCAATATAGATACATGTTTGTGGGACTGTGATATTAAAAACCCATTTAACAAACGTCTAGCGAAACAGATTGATGTATGAGTTAGTTAGTATGACAATACACCGGAGCTGCAGACCCACCTATCGGTTCCCAGTATGTGTATATATATATATATATATATATATATATATGTATATATATGTATGTATGTATATACAGTATATGTGTATATAGCAGAATGGGATATGTTGTATGTCATTATATTAATGGAAACACATTGAATGTGATAACACACAGTAGCCTATAGCATGACCCAGATGTGCCGATCACGGCCGTCTTCCATGATGTAGTCTGTAGTGATATGAAGCGACACTACAGCCTTTGGGGATGTTTTTTTCTGGTGGTGCACTGGCTGAAGTGGAGCGGTGTGGATGAATGAAAAATGAAAGCAATAAACAATTTATTTAGGGTGATAATGTGTTATGTGACATTGTAAATTTGTGTTGGTAATGCACTATATTACTTTGTTATATAGTAATATAGTAATATATGTAATATTACTTTGTTACTCCCGGACGCCTCCCTTGGGAGGTGTTTCGGGCATGTCCAACCGGGAGGAGACCTCGGGGCCGCCCCAGGACACGCTGGAGGGATTACATCACCCGGCTGGCCTGGGAACGCCTCGGGGGTTCCCTCGGAAGAGCTGACGAAAGTGGCTAGGGAGAGGACTGTCTGGGCTTCTTTGCTGAGGCTGCTACCCCCGCGACCGTGACCCGGATAAGCAGAGGACTACGAGTACGAGTACTTTGTTACTGCTGATATAATGTAGTGTAATGCTTTACCCAGCATTGCAAATTAAGCGTGCACTGTAGTCTATAGCCATTCTAATCACTTCAACACCTTCATTATCAATCCCTGGTTGTTTGTCATTCCATGTGAATTATTTTCAGATTGTTTCCATTTTTAATAGTGATCTCACAATGGCAGGGTTTATCCCTCATATATTTTTTTTATTTTAACAGTGGATAAGCTATTATCTGTCCCTTGTGATGATTTTGCCCTTAATTTTTTTGCATTGGCTCTGAAGTATTCATTCAAGTATTTTGCAGTGTCTTTCGATTTGTGATCAAGGTACCTCCACGCTCAGTAGATTGTATACTCCAAAACTTCTTATCATCGTTCTTGTTCCTACTTAACTGTAGAGAATAATGTTGTTTCTTTTGCTTTTGATTCTCTCCCCTTCAGTTGGAGTCATGTCCTGTGTATGAGAACGTCTCAGACGCTGCAGCACAGACAGAAGACAGAGGAGCAGGAAGACCTGGTGTGAAGTCCAGTCAGGTTAGAGCCTCCTGCATCAAATAAAACAGGCCCGCTTCAGATTTATAGTCACAGTTCCAACCATAACTTTACACAAGTTTTATGTGATTGTCTTCAGATGCAGTTGAACCAGAGGCGGGACTCACCTGATGGAAACAAAGTAGTACAGCAATGAAATATCAGTGAGGCTGTGGAGGATGTGGGGGATGTGGGGGAAGTGGATACATTTACCTTCAATTCCAAAAGTTTTTATTGTCAGTTTATAGTTTTTATTATTGTCAGCAGCAGCATGTAGCACAACGTTTAGAAGAATGTGGTGTTGGCAGCTTGAACTGAATCATGTCCAGGTGTCAAATATGATTTATAGTTTAGATCAGCTGATGGTCAGGTGCTGTGTGACTCACTGATTTCTAACTTACTGCTTAAACTATGCAAGCTTATTTTTAACTGTGCAGGAATTAGAAATGAAAAACAATCTGCTTAATAAATAACTTTTTAAAGATCCTGATCACCCTCTTGGTTTGCAGCTATCCTGGCTTAAAGAGTCAATACAATTGTGTCATTAATATGAAAAAGGTTTGGATTTAAGCTTTTCTTTTGATTTTTCATAATGTAATTCTATTTACCAGCTATCAAGACAAAGTTCTTTTGCTTTGTCTTATCTCTCACATTCTCACTTTGTGTCTTTATGAGGATGAAATGATCCACAGTGTAATAGTTTATTGTGATTTGGGATGTTACTGATGTGAAGATACACAGACACAGTTCTTACTGAAGAGGATCTTAACTTACATTTAAGCTGTAAATCTACATTTAGCCTGTTTAAACTCTTTGGAGTTTCATTGAAGCAGAGGAGGTTGAGGTTCACTAAATGTGAAGCCTTTTTATAATTATTACAGCTTGTTCAACACCCAAGTTGTCTTGAAGAGTGTTGCTGCTTCCAAAACAGACCTTTTAGCCGCTGAGAGTGTGAGGTTGGGTCTTCAGATTCGCAGATTTGTGACGTGCTAGGAGGCTATGATGACAGATACACTGAGATCCAAAGATGCTTTTGGCGCATTTATTATGAACACCGGCGCAGAGCTGTCACAGCGTAGCAAAGATGGATGAATGGAAAAATGAAAACCAGCGGATTAAACAGATAAAAAAGTAATGAATGAATGAATGGGTAGCGGTTAACAAAAATTACGGCTACCCAACCCTGACTCTCTCATCTGTATCACAGGTGAGTGCGCACCTTTACACACACACTTCCGCACGTGACCACGCCTACTCCCACGTGAACCACCACCTCTGCAACACACACACACACACACACACACACACACACACACACACACACACACACACTCAAGCACACCGTGCTCCTCATCCTCAACCTGTATGTCTCCTACAAAGAGTTTGTTGCTTTTACAACTACTGACACTTTCTGAGCTTAAACTGGACTTCTCATGCTTAATAAAATGGATGTTCTATTTAACATGCTATTAGTTTCACTCATAAAATGTGTAAATAAAGAACCAGGAGTGAATTTAAATTTGAGTCATCAACCAGTGATGGATGGTAAAGTGTTGTTTCAGGGTGCTGATTCAGTATCTGTGATGTTTCACTGTCCTCTAGTGGGGAAGCTTCAGTGTGACACATTCAGGCTTCATCACTCTGAGTGCTCCCTCCACTGTCTGCTTTAACCCTATGGGCCTGAGGGGAGACTCTCTGCAATCAGGCAATATAAGAACCATGATGGTGGGACATTCTGTCACTTCACACCTGTCCAAAACATGTGGTTTGTGCCAGGCTGACATGATTGCCAGTATTTTTTCATTATTGCAAGAAATTCCATTGACTCATTCACAAGTCAAAAATGTGTTTTATCTGAAAGAAACATGCAATATTTACATCTAAGATAATAGAAAAATAGTCAACCAAGTGCAATGATGTCCTCCAAGATAATATTTGCCACTTTGTTTGTTGTTTTTCAGTTGCAGTTATATATTGGGGGGGCATTTTGGGCACTGGGGGTGGGGGTGGCCGGGAGGGACGTGTCCCCCTCAATGTATATGGTGACTACGGCCCTGTCAGCATGCATAATTAGGCTGCAGCTGTCTGGGTGCGCAAAGGTGAAGTGCGCTGGTCTTGTCATACAAAGTTTGATGGAGTGTCAACTGGACAATATGGAGATATTTGCATCTTGAAAGCCGGACTACAAATGTGGATAGACAGGGAGAAACACACGCAAGCCTAAGATACGATATTCCTCACTATATGAAGTGACTGATAACAAGATCTGTATAATGGGTTGTAAAGAAATTCTTGAAAGTCTTGGCGGAAAGCTACAGTTCCGCTGTTTCACGTGATATGTGTGGCTTCTCGCTATGATGAGCAGTCGTGGAGAAAATCCACAGAGTAGAACAGGTGTGAATTTGGACGCAGTATGCGTCGTTCGGGCCCATAGGGTTAAAGGGTCAGTTCACCCAAATTACAAAAAGATATTTTCTCTTTAGCTCTCTTTAGCTCATTTCTAGTGTTTTTAACCCAATTTACATGTAGGTCCTCTCAGCACACAGTTTATCCAACTCATTAAACCCACTTTCTCTATTCAACATCATTATATCACCACTGTGTGTCCAAATCCTACCACTTCACTTGATAATGTGTGTTACATGTTTAGGTTTGGTTAACACAAACAGGTATGTGAGATTGTTAGTGTTCTCCTCAAACAGAAGTAATCTGACCACAGAGTGATCACAAGAAAAAAAATAACCCAGCCCGCAGCTGCAGATTCAGTGACATCCTGTTCCTGTCTGTTTTTGTCTGCTCTTACTGAGTGCTCTTTTTCTGGTGGCGGTGGGATGTTGGCAGCGAAACAGGTTTGAAATCTAAATCTCTTTTTTAAGTTTATAGTTAGTAGTACAACCTAACTGTATTGTGTTGTAGGCATTTACTTGGATTTGACTTACTGTGCGTATTAATTCTTAAACGATGAAGGATTCTTGTCTTTGGTGCACCTGCACAGGGACCTCGACTGCCCTTTGCACACTGCACTTTAATTCACAGAAACAGATCCACTGTGAATTAAAACATGTTTCTGTTTGTCACATTTTATCTGATCCTCACATGAAGATTTTTTTTTATTTTGTCTTTTCAGGGAAATGAACATGGCCTCATTCGCTGTCCTCGCTCTCTTCACTGCTCTCTGTATCAGCGCAGGAAATGCAGGTAAGGTCCTTTATAATCTAAGAATGTAAAGTAGAAAACGCTGGTCACTGATGGTGTCACTTGTCTTCCCTTTATAACACAATATTTTTTTCTACAGATTTTATAAAATTGCAATGCAAGGCTAGAAATGTGGGAGAGATTGGTCAGCAGTCACTACTGAAGTGTGTTGTCAAATCCACACAAGACCCAGAATACGCAAAAATCACAGTGGTCACTTGGATGAAAGTGGGAGATGAGAGACCCTTACTGATTTTAAACACATGGGAAACTAGACTGCAGCCGGGCTATATGTTTGATGAGCCATCCTGGAATGGCAGGAACGTGGACGTATCTCTGCTCATCACCAACACTGCTGTAGAACACGAGGGTATTTATATGTGTATGGTGATGACAGACAGCGGTGGTGACATCAGCCAAACCAGCCTTATAGTCACAGGTGAGTCTTCAGCTGATCACTGAAATGTTTTCACAACTATTTGTCACAGAAATAAGTCCATTTTGAGTCCGGAGCTTATCGTCGTCCCTTTCATTTATACATTCTAATTACAAACAGACCTTAAAGATTTAACACACCCTGTGAACACATATTGCCCTGTTTAATCTGTTCTAAAGCCAAAGAAGCAACAGCTCAAGTGACCAACAATTGGTTTCTATCTGCAGCTACTTTTATCACTGTGAGGTTTTTGTTTTTTGTTTTTTTTTAGGGATATTTGTCTCACAGTGAAGTTATACCGTCTCTTATATCATCATACGTCTGCACCAAACTTTCCTTTTTTTACTCTCAGAGCTCAGTTTGATGTTTCCATGCTCTGTGTTCATCAGCTTTTATCTTGTGCTTAAATCATATTTGCTGTGAACAGTTTCCCACACCTCAGTGCTCTGTAGTTATTTTTAGTTTTCACACCTCACTCAGCAGTAACCTGACCACAGAGTGAACAGAGAGGAAACTAACCAAGAAAAGCACTGACTCTAATCTTACTATATAATGACGAAAACTCTGTCTGATGAAAGCTCTGTCTGGGTGTCTGTTCCACGTTTTTCTCCTCACTGACTTGGTCAATCCATGTGAAATTTGGCACAGTGGTAGAGGGTCATGGGAGGATGTGAATGAAGCAATATTACATCAATTGGCCAAAGGGGGGCGCTATAGCAACCGATTGAAACTGTATGTCGTAGAGACATGAAACTTTGCACAGAGATGCCTCTCCTTATGAGGAACACATTTGCCTCAAGAACCCATAACTTCCGCTTATATAGATTTTCTGCCATTTTGAATTTTTTGAAAAACACTTCAAATGGATCTCTTCCTAGGAAGTTTGAGCGATCTGCATGAAACTCAGTGAACATAATCTAGGGAGCAATATCTAAAGTTCCCTCTTGGCAAAAGTTGGAAAACTTACTAAAACTGAGCTTCTATAAGGCAATGAATATTGCGGAGGGCGTGGCTCATCACATAAAGGTGTATAACATCTCAAGGGTTTCACCCATCACCACGCAACTTTGTAGGCATATGACCACACATAATCTGAGGGGACCCCTCCATTATTGAGCCCATCAAACAAAATGGGGGCGCTAGAGAGCTCATTTCTTATCTAGGCCATATGGATTTTTACTAAACTTGGTAGATATGTAGAACAGGACGCCTCAAGGTGACTGGAGAAATTTAACTCTAATTGGCAACTGGGTGGCGCTATAACAACAAAAAAATGCTTAAACATGGCTAAAATGCGACCGATCGCTGTGGCTGCAATCTTACTATCAAATTCACAAAAACTCTGTCTGAATACATTGCTCTTCTTAATGGGTTCAGTTGACTATTTAATCTGCAGTTTCCTATGACCTGTATCCCAAACACACACCATGTGAAACTGTACGTGGGCAACTGTGCACTCAATGGGTATGGACGAGTACTTAATATTTCTCCTCTTGTCCTGGTCAGTAAACTGTGTTAAAGGTCTCAGGTCCAAAAACATTCCTGTTCTCTTCACTGCAGCTTCACACTGGATAATGTCCTGCCTCAGTGCACATAGAGACTAACTCTAGACAGCATGTGCACGTCTTCCACTCTTCCTCTGCACTGAGTGTATACCTGAGCTAACACTGTGTTTTGACTTTTCTGTGCCCAAAGACACTAAATCATGATTGTATCTTTGTTCTCTCCACTGCATCAGTAATAAGCTTGTATCAAACTAACAGCACACCATGTAGGTTCTAATGCAAGAGG
The DNA here is from genome assembly GCF_011397635.1 of Epinephelus fuscoguttatus. Lineage (NCBI taxonomy): Eukaryota > Metazoa > Chordata > Actinopteri > Perciformes > Serranidae > Epinephelus > Epinephelus fuscoguttatus. The sequence goes on from NC_064754.1 coordinate 5,707,447, forward strand.
AAATCAAGTTGCTCCACTCAGTTTTCTGTTTATATGAACTGCTGTCCATTTGATACCATGTGAGAATTCATCTTGAAACTAAATTTTAATTGTTTTCTCTTCCAAAAGGCCTGAGTGTTCCCTCTGTGTCAGTGAGTCCCTCTGCTGAGATAGTGGAGGGCAGATCAGTGACTCTGACCTGTAGCAGTGATGCTAACCCAGCAGCTAACTATACCTGGTACAAGGAGGATGAAGACTCACCAAAAGCATCAGGACAGATCTTCACCATCACTGACATCAGAGCTGAACACAGTGGGAATTATTACTGTGAAGCCCAGAACACAAGAGGACGTCATAACTCCACCTTACATCTGACTGTTGTGGCAGGTAAGTTATCCACATTCACCTGCGCACATGTGCGTAGTAACCCATAACTGATGTGAAGAAAATAGAATTCTCTGTCTGCATTATCAGACTGTTTTTCTGTAGCTGTGTTGAGGGAGGAACCTCCATCATATCAGAAGTAGATGACACTGACTGACTAACAGACAGAATGACATGGCAAAGTGATTTATCAAAATAATCCTACTAATGAGTTGTATCACATATCTGTGTATATTTCTAGATCATTCAGTAATGTATATCATCAGGTTGACTCTGGTGGTCTTGGTGCTGACTCTTCTGCTTCTCCTGAGTCTGTGGACGAGGTAAGACAATAAAAATCCATCAGTTCAGTCACTGCTCTTTATTTTGTTCTAACCTTCTGTATTTGTTGTTGACTGGATCCAGGAAGAAGAAAACTCTGAGCTTCACCACTGAAGCACAGAAACCTGTAGAGATAGAGGTGAGAGAGAAAGAGAGGCCCTATCTATTATACCTATAACTTTTTTGATAAATTGATATATATATTGATATATTGATATATGGGTTTAATGTATAATGTAGGTCCATGGAGCTTCATTTTGTGGTCTCTCTCCATCAGTTAGACTCATGTCCTGTGTATGAGAACGTCTCAGACGCTGCAGCACAGACAGAAGACACAGAGGAGCAGGAAGACCTGGTGTGAAGTCCAGTCAGGTTAGAGCCTCCTGCATCAAATAAAACAGGCCCACTTCAGATTTATAGTCACAGTTCCAACCATAACTTTACACAAGTTTTATGTGATTGTCTTCAGATGCAGTTGAACCAGAGGCGGGACTCACCTGATGGAAACAAAGTAGTACGGCATGGAAATATCAGTGTGGAGAGTGAGGCTGTGGAGGATGTGGGGGAAGTGGATACATTTACTTTCAATTCCAAAAGTTTTTATTGTCAGTTTTCAGTAGCAGCAGCATGTAGCACAATGTTCAGAAGAATGCAGTGTTTGCAGCTTGAACTGAATCATGTTCAACTGAAATCGCACTAAAACAAATTTCTCAAAGTCAGGCTAACACCAGTCTGACATTCTTTGGTCAATAAACTGATTCCCCTCCCATGGCTTGTACACTGGGACAAGGACAGCAGTCCACTTAAATGGCCTAGTGAAGCTGTAACTGTAGCTCGACTTAACTGTGTATGTAAACATACTGAGTGACTCTGAGTTTCTGCTTAAATTATGCAAGCTTATTTGTACCCATTGAGTGCTCCACAGATGATGTTTCTCTGTAAACCGCCCTGGAAGTTAGCATCACCCTGGTGCCCTCATCAAAAAGCCTTTGGGATCTTTCCATTGAATTTTGAATTATTGCAGAAAATAAAGCCCTGCGATAGTCTGGCGACCTGTCCAGGGTGTACCCTGCCTCTCGCCCGACGTCAGCTGGGATAGGCTCCAGCCCCCCCGCGACCCTCAAGAGGATGAAGCGGTTAGAAGATGAATGAATGAATGAATGAATGCAGAAAATAAACTCTTTGGCAAACTAAAGCTTACAATCCTTACATGTTTAGTTCAGCAAGATAATTGTTATAGATGAACACCACTTTTATGATCAAAAAAGACGTCTTGAATTTCAAATGCTTTGTTTATTCTTTAAAGCATAGCCTAATTCTATTTACCAGCTATCAAGACAAAGTTCTTTTGCTTTGTCTTATCTCTCACATTCTCACTTTGTGTCTTTATGAGGATGAAATGATCCACAGTGTAATAGTTTATTGTGATTTGGGATGTTACTGATGTGAAGATACACAGACACAGTGCTTACTGAAGAGGATCTTAAATTACATTTAAGCTGTAAATCTACATTTAGCCTGTTTAAACTCTTTGGAGTTTCATTGAAGCAGAGGAGGTTGAGGTTCACTAAATGTGAAGCCTTTTTATAATTATTACAGCTTGTTCAACACCCTAATTATGAGTCTTTGTTCCGCTACAACAAGTTGTTTTGGGGACTTTGTTGCTATTGACACTTCCTGAACTTAATCTGGACCTCTGATGCTTCATGAATCAAATGTTCTGGGTAAACAAATTAAAAAGCAGTGCAAGTGTCCCTCATAAAATGTGAAAATAAAGAACCAGGAGTGAATTTAAATTTGAGTCATCAACCAGTGATGGATGGTAAAGTGTTGTTTCAGGGTGCTGATTCAGTATCTGTGATGTTTCACTGTCCTCTAGTGGGGAAGCTTCAGTGTGACACATTCAGGCTCACATCACTCTGAGTGCTCCCTCCACTGTCTGCTTTAAAGGGTCAGTTCACCCAAATTACAAAATTATTATTATAATTTTATTATTATTATATATTATATATATTATATATTATTGTATTTTCTCTCTTATCTCCAGTGGTATCTAGTCATGCAGGTAGGGTTTTTTGTTTTTTTGTTTTTTTTTAAACTTAGTTTAAATGGAGGACTTCTCTGCACACAGTTCATCCAGCTGAACCACCAACCTCTTCTTTCCATAAATTTTAACAATAAATAAATACTGGACACCAAGATTGGGCCCATTCACCCCACCCCACTGCCGCAGTATGTGTTTCACTGAATATACGCAGTAGTGTTTCTCCCACTGGCCCTACCAGCGAGTTCCTGCTCAGCTCGCTCATAGAGAGGAGTGACATGCCCTGATGTCAGCTGGATCTCACCTGAGTTTTTCCCTACTAAATCCTTTCTGAATGTGCTCCACTTCTTTTTAAAAACATCTGTCTTTGCACAGATGCAGATACAATGTTGTTATATGATTTTCTAGAGTTTTGGGCTGCTTCTACCTAATTTCAGAAGAATATTCACTTCAAAGTGACACTGTAATTTTATTTTTTAAGCTTATTTGTGTGTATTTTCCCTTTTATTGATAGTATAGGTTAAGATAGATGGGAAATGTGGGACGGAAATAGGGGGGATGACATGCAGCAAAGGGCCAAGGGGCAGAAATGAACCCATGCCACTGCCTATTGGGAGCAAACTCTACTTGGTGATGTAGATGTCACCCTGGGACTTGTAATTCTCAAGAGAGAGGCCCAGTGAAGAAAAGCCAAAGTCATTAAAGCTGCTTTCTCTAATCAACATCACTACAGTATATCACCATGTGTCCAAATCCTACTAGTCCACTCTTTTTTTAAACGTTCATGTTTGGTCAGCACAAACAGATATGTGAGTATCTTAGTGTTCAGCAAACAGCACTAATCTTATCTCAGAGTGATCAGAGAAAAAAAACCTTCGGCCTACACCTGCTGACTGTGTGACATCCTGTTCCACATAGAGACTGTCTCTCTGTTTTTCTCTTTTTGGCCTTTTTCGGTGTTGGCTGGATGTTGGCAGCGAAACAGGTTTGAAATCTCATTCTCTTTTTTTAGGTTTATAGTTTGTAGAACAACCCAGCTTTATTGTGATTTGTATTTACTGGGATTGGATTTATTGTGCATGTTATGAATCAAAAGATGGCAGAAACGTAGTCCTGTTCCTGTCGGTTTGTTCTTTCAGGGAAATGAACACGGCCTCATTCAGTGTCGTCATTCTTTTCACTGCTCTCCGTATCAGCGCAGGAAATGGAGGTAAGGTCTTCCATAATCAGAGAATTTAAAGTAGAAAATGCAGTTTGCTGATGATGGAACTTTTCACCCCTTTATAACAACTTTTTTTTTCCGACAGATTTTTTGAATTTGCAATGCGTGGCTGAAAACGTGGGAGAGATTGGCCAGCAGTCACTGCTGGAGTGTGTTGTCAAACCCACACAAGGCGCAGCAGACCCAACAATCAGGGTGGTCACTTGGAGGAAGGTGGGAGATGAGAGACCCTTACTGGTTTTTAACAGAGGGCAAACTGGACTGCAGCCGGGCTATATGTTTGCTGAGCCGTCCTGGAACGTCATTAACTTGAACGTATCTCTGCTCATCACCAACACTGCTGTAGAACACGAGGGAGTTTATACATGTATGGTGATAACAGACAGCAGTAGTAACTCCGACCACACCAGTCTTAAAGTCACAGGTGAGAGCCTCTAACCGTGGGTGACCACTGAATCACTTTTTTTCACATCTACAATATTTGCCACAGAGAGATGACCATTTTCAGCTAGGAATTTATCTTTAACACAAATTTCTTTCAACTTATTTTAAAGCTAAACAATGAGTAACAGTTGTCATTTACATTTATAGTTACAAACAGAAAACAGTCTTCAAAGATTTAACTCAGCCTGTGAGAACATATTGCCCTGTTTAATCTGTTCTAAAGCTGACCCTGGTTGCAGAGGCGACAACTCAAGTGGCCCATGATTAGTTTCCATCTGCAGCTACTTTCATCATGGTGAAGTGTTTTAGAGGGATACTGATCTCACCGTGAGGTCACATTGTACTGTCTCAACTCCTATGATACCATCATTCATCTGCAACAAGAGGATAGCAATCATTGGCTTTTATTCTACCTGCTGTTAAGTTTCCTCTGCCTCAGTGCTCTCAGTTATTTTTAGTTTTCACACCTAACTCAGCAGCAGCCTGACCACAGAGTGAGCAGAGAGGAAGAGAAAAGCACCTACTCTACTAATTAATATTCCTCCTCTTATCCTGTTGTACATTTAAAATATGTTACAGTGTGAGAACTCATCTCTAAATTAAATGTCAAGTAAAGTCAGATTTATTTATAGAGAACATTTAAAAACAAAATGTTGACTAAAGTGCTTCACAAAGAAATAAAAAACACAGGAATGATCAAATGAAAACAGTTAGGAGATTGTAAGTTAAATTAATAAGAGCATATTTTCACAAAATCATAATACAAAAACAAAAAAATTCATTTATTTTATACATATATTTTATATACTTTATTAATACCCCTGAGGGCAAATTCAATTAAAATCAATTCTGTACTTCACTGGTAACCAGAAAAAAGAGGCCAGCACCGAGTTGATATGGTCCAAGGTATTGTCATTCCGACCTCGCCACATACTGACATTTTGGTCATGGACTTTCCAAGTCCACATACAACGTGCAAGGTACCCTGAGTGCGATGGTTGTTGACGTTCTGGGACACCGTGTCAAGTTCTCTTCTGTCAAAATACACTTCCTTTTTCACAGGAAATTTAGCGTTTGCATACAGTCTCTTTCAAAATAAATGCACTACGTCGGTAAACCGCAAATTGACATTTTTTTTTTCCTTCAGCAACAAACACATGGTTGGGTAAAGGTGACGAAAGCAAGTGGCTAGGATAAGGAAAAAAGAACAGGTTTTGGCTTTAGAATCTTACGGGATGCAAACACAGCTCTCTTGGGTGAAAGTGTTTGTTGGACCCATCCATCTCCCCTCCCGCTCACCCCACTTTGACTTTCGCTACCTTAACCTTCGTCCTTGTCCTGTTGGGATTCCCCCTGCTGCCGCCAGGCGCCATTAAATTATAGAGCAACCGGCCATATATCATGCCAACCTTAAAGGACGCCTTTTTTCGTTGGTTTCTGATGTTGCAGGTCACTGCCCAAGCACCAGATTTCGACGACTTCGGAGTGAGACCTCTATGGTCTCTGTTCCTGGTGCCAGTGAGGAGTCTTTTTGAACAAGCTGCAGGCAGGATAGAGCGAACTGACTGATTCCTACATAGAGGAAATTGCAATAGTCTAAGCAAGAAGAAATAAAAGTGTGAGCTACTATCTCTAAATCTTTAGGTGGCAGGAGTGATTTTAATTTTGCAAGTGACCTAAGATGGTAAAAGACATTGCTAATGACAGACTCAATTTATTTATCAAATTTTAAACCAGAATCAAAGAATATATCAAGATTTTTTGCATTTGGTTGTATGTTTAATAACAGAGATCCAAGGGAACTGTTTGTGGAAGCAGACTTGACTTTGGCAGCTGTGCCAAAGATTAAAACCTCAGCTTTATCGTGGTTAAGTGAGGAAAGCTTTTTGCCATCCAAGATTTTGACACTGACACTGCATGGATTGCAAGGTTTGAGTAGGAGATACAGATGAGTGTCGTCAGCATAAAGATAGTACGAGATATTATACTTTCTAAAAATAGACCCCAAGGGAGGCATATGCAAGGAAAATCAAATCGGGCCCAATATGGAGCCTTGTGATATGCCATAGGAGATGGGTGCAAAGGACGAGAACACACTGAATTAAACAGAGGCAGATCGTTCAAGTAGGTAAGAGTCAAATGTGTCCATGTTTTCTCCTCCAGCTTCCCTAAGTGCCCCCTCTGTGTCAGTGAGTCCCTCTGCTGAGATAGTGGAGGGAGGTCCAGTGACTCTGACCTGTAGCAGTGATGCTAACCCAGCAGCTACTTATACCTGGTACAAGGAGACTGGAAATCCTGACGTTTATCCTCTCAGTGAGGAACCACAGCTCTTCTTTGAGTCAATCCAGTCCTCTGACTCTGGACAGTATTACTGTACAGCTGACAACAAGCTGGGGAGGAGGACGTCTGAATCCATCTCTATAGCTGTGCAATGTAAGTAAAATGCAACTAAATTAAAAAGCATAATGCAACTAATGACAACTCTTAAAAGCTCTTTTATGCAGTCAAATGTTTTGCTGATCATGCATCCAGTAGATGATGAAAAGGCAATTTCAGTTTACAATTTACACTTGGTTCCCAGATCTGCACGGATATTTAGGGCCTAGTTGTTCAGAAGTAAACTCATTAGATCAGGTCTTGAAAATAGACTGAAAAAAAAAAAAGGATTCTGAAATCGGATTAAATCATGTAATTCAGTCTTGATTTTGATCTGGATCAAATTATTATTATGTGTAGGTCAAATCTTTTTAATTGATTGATTGATTGATTTTAGTAGAATTGGGATACCTTTGATCCAAAAAAATCAGGATTATCCCAATCCCAGCAGAGGGTGGATTCAAGGTGGATTTCAGGAACAAAAAGGAATAAAACTTATAAACTTGTGTCAGTATGTTAGGTGCTGTTATCCTCTGGTGCCGTAAAACAACCTTGTAACTGTCTCTGTCTCTCTGCTCTGTCAGAGCTAGATTAAACCATCAGTAATCCAAACAACCACCTCAAACCTCTGTGCTGTTATCAAGCCTGTCTCCTATGCATGATAGACCCAACTCTGTATATCGATTATCTGATATACAGTACAGGCCAAAAGTTTGGACACACCTTCTCATTCAATGCGTTTTCTTTATTTTCATGACTATTTACATTGTAGATTCTCACTGAAGGCATCAAAACTATGAATGAACACATGTGGAGCTATGTACTTAACAAAAAAAAGTGAAATAACTGAAAACATGTTTTATATTCTAGTTTCTTCAAAATAGCCACCCTTTGCTCTGATTACTGCTTTGCACACTCTTGGCATTCTCTCCATGAGCTTCAAGAGGTAGTCTGTACTGTATAATAGTCATAGTCATCATTCAAGTACACTGCAAAAACTCAAAATCTTGCCAAGAATATTTGTCTTATTTCTAGTCAAAATGTCTCATTTCTAGTCAAAAAAATCTCATTACACTTAAAATAAGACTCATCACCTAAAAAGTTACTTGTTTTTAGGCAATTTTCACTTGTTTCAAGTAAATTTTCACTTGAAATAAGTAGAAAAATCTGTCAGTGGAGCAAGTTTTTTTTGCTTGTAATAAGAAAAAAAATCTTGCTCCACTGACAGATTTTTCTACTTTTTTTGCTTGTAATAAGAAAAAAAATCTTGCTCCACTGACAGATTTTTCTACTTTTTTTGCTTGTAATAAGAAAAAAAATCTTGCTCCACTGACAGATTTTTCTACTTATTTCAAGTGAAAATTTACTTGAAACAAGTGAAAATTGCCTAAAAACAAGTAACTTTTTAGGTGATGAGTCTTATTTTAAGTGTAATGAGATTTTTTTGACTAGAAATGAGACATTTTGACTAGAAATAAGACAAATATTCTTGGTAAGATTTTGAGTTTTTGCAGTGTAATGCATATCAGACATATTTGTGTGATATGATTTACCTCTGTTAACCATTACAAATGTAAGAGGATCATTCCTCTAGTCTCCTGTTAGAATTTAATGTTGCATCACTCAAGTGGCTCTAACAAACAGCTCTGCCTGCTGTTACAACACACAAAACACATAATTATTACTCATTTCAGCACAACATGTGGGACCAGAGAAATATACCCTCAGGTTTGTTTATTTTACCTTTTTCAGATGCTCCAAAGCTTCCCTCTGTGTCAGTGAGTCCGTCTGCTGAGATAACAGATGAAAATTCACTGACTCTGACCTGTCGCAGTGATGCTAACCCAGCAGCTAACTATACCTGGTACAGAAAGAGAAGAAATCCAGACCTTCAATCTGTTAGTAAAGAACCACAGCTTGTCTTCAGCTCCATCCAGTCCTCCGACTCTGGAGAATATTACTGTACAGCTGAGAACAGGCTGGGGAAGAAGACATCTGAATTCATCTATGTTAATGGGAAATGTGAGTAAAATGTAGCCAGTTTAAAATGCATCATACGACTGATGACATTTTAAAGCTCTATAACCCAGCCAGATGTTTTGCTGATCATGCACTTTCTTCAGCTCTGCTTGTTTCACACTCACAGTCTGCTGCTGTATTTCACTGAACCTCAACAACAGACGATGAAAAGGCAGGTTTATTTACAATTGGCTCCCGACCTTAAACATCTATAGCACTGAAATGCAACATACACATGAAGCAGTAATATTATTATCCAATATTGCTCATAATACTTACAAACGTTTTCTTAAGTAAGGTTTTGAATACAGGCCTTTTACTGGACTATTTTTACAGTGTGGCAGAGTCCTGCACGGGTCCAATTTTCAAGATCCACCCCGCCCCGACCCGTACAAAACCGCACCCGAACTGCAAACCCACACATCAGGCCAATTAGTACCGCAACCCGGTCCGACCCGTTGAAACACGACCCGCAGCCCGACCTGTAACCCGGATTTAAAGTAATCATTTTGGGTCATATTGGCTGAGTATTGAACAGCATATCGCCACAGTTAAGGTGCCAGTGAGTCAACAACAACCTGAATGAAGCAGCTCTCACAATAAAAACCTGACTTCAGCTCCATCATCAACCCTCTGTGTTCTTCTCCCATACGAGTGTAAAAGCACTCGTTTGTTACATTTAATGCTTTTAAACTTTTAATCTATGTAAAGGAACTTTACATGTGTAATAACAGACTTACTTTCTGTCCAGAGCGATATTCAGCAGTTACGAGCCGTAACGTGTTTTTAGAATCCATCGAGGAGAGAAGTAATCCATCAGGGAAACACTCTCCCTCCTTCCACCTCACCTTCTCTCCTCCCCCTTTCTCCCTCCCTCCCTGGGTTAAGATATTCCAGTTATACATGTCTGTACTGAATTAAATAAGACGCTTCTTCAAATCCATGTGCATTTTTATTTATAATACACAATTAAACAGGTACAAATCTTTTTTTAAAATTATTATTGCATATAACAACTTCAAAACATTTTAACATAGGCCTGAGAATGCCTCAAAGTATGCTTAGCAAGAGAACCTTAATAGCTGTGTTTTTGTAAAGAAAACACTAAACTAAATCAATAGATGTGAATCCTAGTTTGGTGTCCTTGCTAACAGGAGGGCCAATTGTGGAAATGAAGGTATTATAATAATTTGAACTTGTTTATTACCACATTTGAGCATTCTGAACCAAAACTCTCATTCTCTCATCATCCTTCCTCTATATGTCCTCCTTCATCCTCTCTAAACTCCTCCCTCCATCTTACTCTCGTTCCATCCACCCCCCTCCCTCCTTTCATCCATATCCCACCTGCCCCTTTACTCAATATCCCACCTGTCCAGGTTGCAGGGGAATACAAACTACTGGGACTCTGAGGTTTGGGGAGTTTTGCAATTACATCACTTCTTGGGAAGAATCCCTCATCTTTCTCCTTGAAAGTAAAGCTTGGTTTACCATATCCAGCTTTGCCTCTTCTCAGAAACTTACGGCTCAACTTACCCCTGTTCAAATTGCTCAACTTACCCCATAGCTACCATATTGACTTTATTAGCCCCCACAGCTAAAATGGTGCACTTTCATGCTAGCTGTACTACCTCATTTTGTAGTTAATAGATACCACAATTGATGTATAAAACAAATTAAAAATGATCTATTTTGATCTAAACACAATCCCCATGAAACTTATGAGAGACTAAATTCACTTTCATGAGTGAAAAATGCTTTTTTGGACATGAATTTCTTACCACTTAACTCATGTGGTTCTTACCTTAACAGACTCCATAAAATGATGCCTTGCTCCTAATTATTACATGGCTCTATTAAATGCTGTATTCTGATTGGTCAGTAGCGGCATTCTGCGGTCTGATATTACTGTGTAATGACCGCTGCTAGTAGCAACGGTCATTACACACAGTTGCTATGTAGCCCAGCGTTGCTAGGGATGCTGCCCTGCAACACTGCAGCTGTCAAACAACTTCCGAGGGAAAAAACAAACAGAAGTGGCTGATTTTAACGGATGCCGCTGAAGAAAAAGAATACCTACGGACTTTCTCTGCCAAAAACAAAAGAAGACGGATTTGAATACACACTCGGCAGTCATGCTTAATGACATTTTACGCTGGTTTTATGCCTCGGTTCAGTCCACTAAGCCTGGGTGAGTACAAAACTTTCACCAAAAGTTGTCGAATCCGGTCGGTTTTAATGCACTTCGCAGAGGCAGACAACATTATTTATTTAACTGATAATTAGCCGTGTAAGACTGATAATGTATAATGAGCTGGTGAATACTGGGAAAATAACTCCCTTCAGGGGAATGAAACCCCTCCGCTGTGTGTCGGGGTTCTATTCCCCTGTCGGGAGTTATTTTCCCAGTATTCACCAGCTCATTATTCATTATCCCTTACATATTTGGTCACATGCTCAATTTTATTTACGGTTTCCTAGCAACAAGGGGTGGCTCAACTTACCCTTTGGCTCAACTTACCCCAGTCTCCCCTACCAAATATACAACCCCAATTCCAAAAACATTAGGACTCTGTGAGACGTAAATAAAAAAAAGAATGCAGTGATTTGCACATTCTTTTTCACCTAAAGTTAAAGTTCCACTGATTCGTTTGTTCTCCGCATTTGACCCATCCCCTGAGGGAGCAGTGAGCAGCAGCGGTGCTGCGCTCGAGAATTATGTGGTGATCTAACCCCCCAATTCCAACCTATGATGCTGAGTGCCAAGCAGGGAGGCAATGGGTCCCATTTTTATAGTCTTTGCTATGACTCGGCCGGGGATTGAACCCATACACTGCAAAAACTCAAAATCTTACCAAGAATATTTGTCTTATTTCTAGTCAAAATGTCTCATTTCTAGTCAAAAAAAATCTCATTACACTTAAAATAAGACTGAAAAATCTGTCAGTGGAGCAAGTTTTTTTTGCTTGTAATAAGAAAAAAAAACTTGCTCCACTGACAGATTTTTCTACTTATTTCAAGTGAAAATTTTCTTGAAACAAGTGAAAATTGCCTAAAAACAAGTAACTTTTTAGGTGATGAGTCTTATTTTAAGTGTAATGAGATTTTTTTTGACTAGAAATGAGACATTTTGACTAGAAATAAGACAAATATTCTTGGTAAGATTTTGCGTTTTTGCAGTGTATTATTTGGAGCTATCCGCTAACTGCTAACTGAGTGCTGCTCAAAGAAAAGGTGATGTAACACAGTGGTAAACATGCCCCTGTCCCAGCATTTTTCTAACTTGTTGCAGACATCAAATTCAGAATCAGTGTATATTTACAAAAAAACAATAAAGTTTATCAGTTTGAACGTTAAATATCTTGTTTGGACTGTATTCAATTGAATATAGGTCAAAAAAGATTTTCAGGTCATTGCATTCTGTTTTTATTTACATTTTACACAGTGTCCCAACTTTTTGGAAATGTGTTGTATTTTGTTTCCTGGATTTTGGATTGTGGAAAATGCGAACTTGATTGATAATCTATTGTAACATGTGAGTAAAACAGCTTATTTAAACGGCAACTTACAGCTCGGAAATTTGAAAATAGATACAATATAATCTCACTAACCATGCCTGCTTTCTCCAGCTTTGTCACAGTTCAGTCACAAAAAAACTTCATGAGTTTCAGATGCTTCAACACACGTAGTTATTACCCATTTCAACACAACATGTAGCACCAAAGAAATGTATCCTCACTTTTGGTAATATACCTTTTACAGATGGTCCAAAGCTTCCCTCTGTGTCAGTGAGTCCCTCTGCTGAGATAGTGGAGGGCAGTTCAGTGACTCTGACCTGTAGCAGTGATGCTAACCCAGCAGCTAACTATACCTGGTACAAGGAGAACCAAAAACTGCTTCAGGGACCAGAAGGAAATTATCGTTTCACCTCCATCAGCTCTGAGGACAGAGGAATCTACTACTGCGAGTCTGAGAATCAGTATGGATGGATCACCTCATCGTCTTTATCAGTAGATGTTCAGTGTAAGTACAAAGCATAAGCAACTCTTGTGTCCTGGTGACCCTTCAGTGCACCTTGTTCACATGTTGTTTATTTCTTACAGAGCACTTATTATCTCCAGAGAAGTGATGTAACATGTACTGTTAAATGTGGTTTATTGTGTAGGTTGACAGACAACAATAACTCTAAAAAAGCTAATCATACGTTTTTGTTTGAAATGACATGCCCTTAATCCAAAATGCAACACGTGATAAAGCCATGTTAACATTTTATACAAACATCACCATCTAATGTGATTGACACCGGTCTGTCTAAATCTCCTCCAGATGCTCCAAAGCTTCCCTCTGTGTCAGTGAGTCCCTCTGCTGAGATAGTGGAGGGCAGTTCAGTGACTCTGACCTGTAGCAGTGATGCTAACCCAGCAGCTAACTATACCTGGTACAAGGAGGATGAAGACTCACCAAAAGCATCAGGACAGATCTTCACCATCTCTAACGTCACAGCTGAACACAGTGGGAATTATTACTGTGAAGCCCAGAACACAAGAGGACGTCATATCTCCACCTTACATCTGACTGTTGTGGCAGGTTAGTTATCCACATTCACCTGTACACACCTGTTTACTGCACCAGACCTGATTCATACAGAGAAAATAAAATTCCCTGGCTGCATTTCCAGATTGTTTTTCTGTAGCTGTGTTCAGGGAGAAGCCTCCATTATGTCAGAGGTGGATGACACTGACTGACTGACAGACGGTGATTTATTGATATAATCCCACTAATGAGTTGTATCACATATCTGTGTATATTCCCAGGTAATTCAATATTGAATTTCATCAGGTTGACTCTGATGGTCTTGACACTGACTCTTCTGCTTCTCCTGAGTCTGTGGACGAGGTAAGACAATAAAAATCCATCAGTTCAGTCACTGCTCTTTATTTAGTTTCAACCTCCTTTAATTTTAGTGTTATGAATTGTATTATGTTAAATTCTGTATTTGTCATAGTTTGACTGGATGCAGGAAGAAGAAAACTCTGAGCTTCACCGCTGAACCACAGAAACCTGTAGAGATAGAGGTGAGAGAGAAAGAGAGGCCCTGTTGACAAAACTTCCTCTATATCACAGTTATAATAACTTGGCTCATAAAAACACTTGAACATGAAGGAGATGTGAAGCAAATTCATGTTTAAAACACAACTTGCTGAGTAGGAACCAGTAAAGAATTTGGCCAAAACAAACTTTCAGCAAATCAATGAAATCAAATAAAACTCTTAATATATGCAGGTTTCATGAATAAGCCTCATTTTGTGGTCTCTCTCCATCAGTTAGACTCATGTCCTGCGTATGAGAACGTCTCAGACGCTGCAGCACAGACAGAAGACACAGAGGAGCAGGAAGACCTGGTGTGAAGTCCAGTCAGGTTAGAGCCTCCTGCATCAAATAAAACAGGCCCACTTCAGATTTATAGTCACAGTTCCAACCATAACTTTACACAAGTTTTATGTGATTGTCTTCAGATGCAGTTGAACCAGAGGCGGGACTCACCTGATGGAAACAAAGTAGTTCATTCATCTTCTAACCGCTTCATCCTCTTGAGGGTCGCGGGGGGGCTGGAGCCTATCCCAGCTGACATCGGGTGAGAGGCAGGGTACACCCTGGACAGGTCGCCAGACTATCGCAGGGCTGACACATAGAGACAGACAACCATTCACGCTCACATTCACACATTCTACGGACAATTTAGAGTTAACAATTAACCTAGTCCCCAATCTGCATGTCTTTGGACTGTGGGAGGAAGCCGGAGTGCCCGGAGAGAACCCACGCTGACACGGGGAGAACATGCAAACTCCACACAGAAGGGTCTCCACACCTGGGATCGAACCAGCAACCCTCTTGCTGTGAGGCGAGAGTGCTAACCACCACACCACTGTGCCGCCCCGGAAACAAAGTAGTACCACATGGAAATATCAGTGTGGAAATATCGCTTAAACTATCACATTTTACTCCATGTACAGTTTTGATTTTCATACATTAAAATCAAAAAGAAGCCCAGCAGCTGCACACTTTGCTAGCTGTTACATTTTCCAAGTGTCTGATTCAAATAAAGAGTCAGCTTCTGCAACAAGTGAAGGAGCCGTTTGATAACTCAGTGGTTTGAAAATTTTGTGTTTCGATTCCAGCTTTTCTGTTTCTTATTCAAAATATAATTTTATTTACCAGCTATCAAGACAAAGTTCTTTTGCTTTGGCTTACTTGTTGAGTGTAAAAGCATTCACACTGAATTAAAACAAAATCTGAAATAGGGCATTTAAACTGTTCCGAGGGTGGCAGAGTGTCCAAGCTTAAGGTCTTTTGCAGATTATTACACGTATAAGCTGCACTGTAAGAGAGTGACATTCTTCCTAGTTCAGTTCTGATTAAGGGAGGGTGAAGCAACAACCAGTTCTGTGAACAAGTAACAACATTATGTGAGGTCAGAGTTCAGAGTGATGAAATATGGGGTGGAAGCATTTCCATCAAAGCTTCATAAATTGTTGTTCCCGTCTCACAGCCAAATGTGGCCAGCCAGCCTTTGCCTGAAGGTGGCAGTGATGGGTGCTGTAACAATCACCTGGAATGAACCTTAGGGCTGAGTGGTACAACATGTGGTGATTTTAGTGTAGAGGCAGCAGCTTCTCCATATATAACATCCCCATAATCAAAAACACACAAAAATACAGATTCTACAATTCTTTGTAGAAAAGGACAATCGTTCTTATTTCTGTACAGAATGCTGTCCTCAATTTGGCAGTCAGAATTTAAATATGCTGCTTAAAATTAAGATTGTCATCCAACCAGATACCAAGATGTTCATACTGTTTGACCCTCTCCGTGTGGATGGATGTGAATAGTGAGAGATTCAAAATGAATAGCCTTGGTGAGCAGCATCCATTTGGTTTTGTCTGAGTTAAGTACTAATATATGGTTATGTAACTGAAGCTGGAGCAAATCAAAAGGCAATTATAGACATCCAGTGGCTGATTGTGCAGGTGTTGTGGAACAATATAAAAGTAGAGTTAAAATAAGAGTTTGTTGCTTTTACATTATATCAGAACCAATGTGAACTGCTGACACTTCCTGAACGTCATCTGGACCTCTAATGCTTAGTAAATTAAATGTCCTGGGTAAAAGACTTATAATGCATATGGCTGATCACTTATGAAATGTGAAAATAAAGAACCAGGAGTGAATTTAAATTTGAGTCATCAACCAGTGATGGATGGTAAAGTGTTGTTTCAGGGTGCTGATTCAGTATCTGTGATGTTTCACTGTCCTCTAGTGGGGAAGCTTCAGTGTGACACATTCAGGCTTCATCACTCTGAGTGCTCCCTCCACTGTCTGCTTTAAAGGGTCAGTTCACACAAATTACAAAAGGACATTTTCTCTCATACATGACTGATTTCTAGTGTTTTTAACCCATTTTAAATGTAGATCTTCTCTGCACACAGTTTATCCAACTGAACCACCTTAACAAGCCAATTTTTTTTCATTAAACCCACTTCCTCTGTTCAACATTATTATCAATCAATCAATCAATCAATCAATCAACCAATTTTATTTATAAAACCCAATATCACAAATCACAATTTGCCTCACAGGGCTTTACAGCATACGACATCCCTCTGTCCTTATGACCCTCACAGCAGATAAGGAAAAACTCCCCAAAAAACCCTTTAACAGGGAAAAAAAAAACAGTAGAAACCTCAGAAAGAGCAACTGAGGAGGGATCCCTCTTCCAGGACGGACAGACGTGCAATAGATGTCGTACAGAACAGATCAGCATAATAAATTAACAGTAATCCATATGACACAATGAGACAGAGAGAGAGAGAGAGAGAGAGAGAGAGATATGCAGGACAGACGGTAATGACAGTAGCTTACAACAACATTATTGAAAGTAATAATATTACAATTAGAATTCTGGCTACTGTGGTACAATATGTTGAAAGTATGTATTAATATCTGGCAGTATACATGTGTGACAATAGTCATATGTGTATAATAACAGTAGAAGTATGACTAATGGCTAATGATGGCAGCAGCAGCAGGAGGCATCTGGCAGGACCACGGCAGCAGCACAACCACACACGTCACGCTGTCCAGGCACCGCTGTGATATGAGTTAATCTGAGAGACAGTGGAGCACAAAGGCTCCGGAGAAGAAGCCGAGTTAGTGACATCCAGAATGGCCGAGTTAGCAAGATGCAGTAATAGAATACGAGAGAGACAGAGCGAGAAGGAGAAAAGGGGCCCGGTGTATTATAGAGGGGTCCTCCGGCAGACTAGGCCTAAGTCAGCCTAACAGGGGCTGGTACAGGGCAAGCCTGAGCCAGCCCTAACTATAAGCTTTATCAAAGAGGAAAGTCTTAAGTCTAGTCTTAAATGTGGAGACGGTGTCTGCCTCCCGGACCATAACAGGAAGATGATTCCACAGGAGAGGAGCCTGATAGCTGAAGGCTCCTGATCTACTTTTGGAGACTTTAGGGACCACGAGTAACCCTGTGTTCTCAGAGCGCAGTGTTCTGGTGGGATAATATGACACTATGAGCTCTCTAAGATATGACGGAGCTTAACCATTTAGAGCTTTATAAGTTAACAGTAGGATTTTAAATTCCATTCTGGATTTTACAGGGAGCCAGTGCGGCGAAGCTAAAACAGGAGAGATATGATCGCGTTTCTTAGTTCCTGTTAGTACGCGTGCTGCTGCATTCTGAATTAGCTGAAGCATTTTAAGGACTTACTAGAGCTACCTGATAATAGAGAGTTACAGTAATCCAGCCTTGAGGTAACAAAAGCGTGGACCAATTTTTCTGCATCTTTTGGGGTCAGGATAGGCCTAATTTTCGCAATATTACGCAGATGAAAAAATGCAGTCCGTAAAGTTTGTTTTAAATGAGAATTAAAAGACAAATCTTGGTCAAATGTTACTCCGAGGTTTCTTACGGTGTTTCTTGTGTCACCATTATGTGTCCAGATCCTACCAGTCCACTTGATTATGTGTGTTACACAGTGCAGTGGACTGTACACACAGGTATATGGGCTATACCCACCTTATTATTATGTTTTGCTTTTAGTTGTTACTGCATTGGTCAGTAATGTAAAATCAGCTACTCAGTCTGTCTCTTATAATATTCTGCTTCTTTTTCATGCTTCTTCATTATTTTGCTTTGTGTTTTTATATTGTTTGCTTATTATACTGCGCTTGTTTTTGTACAGTCTACTTATTTTATGTACTTATACATTTGTTCTGTATTTTCTACTGATGCTTCTTGTGTGCACTATCCCTCTGATAGTGCAAATTTCCCCGCTGTGGGACGAATAAAAAAATTATCTCATCTCATCAGCTAAAACAACAGAGAGTATGTCCTCTTTACCTCTGTAACCTACCCTACCCTTTTCATCTACCCCTACACCACTGGTATTACGTGTTCATGTTTGGTTAACATGAATGGATATGTGCGTTTCTCAGTGTTCAGCATATTTCAACAAACCGGAAGCGATATGACCGCAGTACGATCAGAGAAAAAACACTTGCCAACCTACACCTTCAGACTGTGTGACATCCTGTAGTGCACATAGAGATGAACTGTGTGTCTGTTTGTCTTTTCTCGTCCTGAATGCTGTTGTTTTTTGTGTCGGTGGGTTGTTGTCAGCGAAACAGGTTTGAAATCTCATTCTGTTGTTTGAAGTTTATAGTTTGGAGAACAACCGAACTTTATTGTACTGTAGGTATTTGACTTATTGTGCATATTATTAATCAAAAGACAAAGGAAATGTACTTCTTTTGCACACTGCACTTTAATTCTCAGTCAGAGATTCACTGTGAATTAAAACATGCTTGTGTTTGTTACATTTTATCTGATCTTCACATGAAGAATTGTTTGTTTGTCCTTTCAGGGAAATGAACACAGCCTCATTCGGTGTTCTCTTAATTTTCACTGCTCTCTCTATCAGCAAAGGAAATGAAGGTAAGGTCTTTCGTAATCTGAGAATTAAGGTACAAAATGCTGTTTGCTGCTGATGAAACTTCTCATCAATTAATAACAAAATATTTTCTTCTACAGCTTTTATTAGTCTACAATGCATGGCTGAAAATGTGGGAGAGATTGGCCAGCAGTCACTGCTGGAGTGTGTTGTCAAATCCACACAAGGCATAGCAGATGTAACAATCATAGTGGTCACTTGGAGGAAGGTGGGAGATGAGAGACCCTTACTGGTTTTTCACAGAGGGCAAACTGAACTGCAGCCGCAGCCGGGCTATATGTTTGCTGAGCCGTCCTGGAATGGCAGGAACATGAACGTATCTCTGCTCATCACCAACACTGCTGTAGAACACGAGGGAGTTTATACATGTATGGTGATAACAGACAGCGGTGATGCCACCAGCCAAACCAGCCTTAAAGTCACAGGTGAGAGCCTCTAACCGTGGGTGACCACTGAATCACTTTTTTTCACATCTACAATATTTGCCACAGAGAGATGACCATTTTCAGCTAGGAATTTATCTTTAACACAAATTTCTTTCAACTTATTTTAAAGCTAAACAATGAGTAACAGTTGTCATTTACATTTATACATTCTAGTTACAAACAGAAAGATTTAACTCAGCCTGTGAGAACATATTGCCCTGTTTAATCTGTTCTAAAGCTGACCCTGGTTGCAGAGGCGACAACTCAAGTGGCCCATGATTAGTTTCCATCTGCAGCTACTTTCATCATGGTAAAGTGTTTTAGAGGGATACTGATCTCACCATGCGGTCACATATACTGTCTCAACTCCTATGATATCATCATTCATCTGCACCAAGAGGATAGCAATCATTGGCTTTTATTCTACCTGCTGTTAAGTTTCCTCTGCCTCAGTGCTCTGCAGTTATTTTTAGTTTTCACACCTAACTCAGCAGCAGCCTGACCACAGAGTGAGCAGAGAGGAAGAGAAAAGCACCTACTCTACTAATTAATATTTCTCCTCTTATCCTGTTGTACATTTAAAATATGTTACACTGTGAGTATGAGTCCATTTTGAGTCCAAAATGTATCTTCAGAGCTAATCCCTTTCAACTATATTCAAAGCTAAACAATCAGTAAAAGTTGTCATTTACATTTATGCACTCTAGCTACAAACAGGCCTCAAAGATTTAACACACCCTGTGAAAACATATTGCCCTGTTAAATCTGTTCTAAAGCCAAAGAAGCAACAGCTCATGCGGCCGACGATTAGTTTCTTCTGTATCTATAGCTACTTTTATCACTGTGAGATTGTTTGGAGGGATATTGGTCTAACGGTGAAATCAAGTTATACCGTCCAAACTTCTCTTATATCATTATACATCTGCACCACACCCTGCTAATTTCTTTTATGCTCTGACTTCAGTGTGGTACTTTCATGCTCCGTGCTGACAGCAGTCATCGACTAACTTATATTTAAACCATAACTGCTGTGAACAGTTTCCTCCACCTCCGTGCACTGGGTTTCTTTGTGGTTTTCACATTTAACTCAGCAGCAGCCTGACCACAGAGTGAGCAGAGAGGAAACTTGGCAAGAAAAGCACAGGCTGTGAGAATTTATATTTCTCCTCTTGTCCTGGTCAATAAACTGCATTAAAGGTTTCAGGTTCAAAAACATTCCTGTTCACCTTAAATGGTAAATGGGCCTACATTTGTATAGCGCCTTTCTCGTCATCTGACCACTCAGAGCACTTTTTACACCTTGAGCCACATTCACCCATTCACACACTGGTGGCTGAGGCTACCATACAAGGTGCCACCTGCTACTCAGTTTTTAAACACACTCACACACAGATGGAAGCATCATCAGGAGCAATTTAGGGTTCAGTATCTTGCTCAAGGATACTTTGACATGCACACTGGAGGAGCCGGGGATTGAACCGCTGATCTTCCGATTTGTGGACGACCCACTCTATTTCTAAGCCGCAGCTTCACAATGGATGATGTCCTGCCTCAGGGCACGTACACTGTAAACCTTAATCCATGCTCACAAAATTTGAATGTGAAGTCTACACAAATGCCCAGGATTGTCAAAATTATATAAAATCTTTATGTTTACTTGACACAAAAACTCATCCCTTGTGAGACTGACATAATCTTTTTGTGTTAAGTCATCAAGTTTTGAGTTAATCTGACTAAAATGTATGAAGCCAACGTTGCCTAATTAGTTTAAGGCCAATAAACAACACTATCATTGCGCGCTTAACACATTTGGGCATGTTGGGGCTAAACGGGTGGAATTTCCCAGCATGCTGTGAGACATAAAGCTATAAGCCAAAGAAAACTGTGTTTAAATGTGTTCTGAATCACTCACGTTACCCATTACGCAGTGATTAATGTTTATGTATTTCACAATGGCTCTAATAGGTCACAGATAATGTTGCGGTAAAAGACATTTTGCACCATGAGTTAAGTGTGAAACACATTTAGTGACCTCCCACCCATGAGAATGTTAGAATGTCTAATCTAAAGCTATGCTAAGTAAAAAGCACTTCCTGGTTCCGAATCCATGTCTTTGTCTTATTTATGCAATAAAGAAACAAAATATTTTTATCGAGCAGTGAAATAAAAACAAAAAGAAAAATGTGACACAGAATTAAATACTCAAACAATAGTGATGGGCAAAGCAGTTCTTTTGATGTTACTGAATCACTAGAATCAGTTCATTAAAAAGATTCGTTCAAAAGATTCGTTCATCGACTCGTTCAGTGCTTGGCAGGAGGAGCCCTGACTGTACTACATAGTCTGACTAACTGAACTGATACACAGCTGAGCTGCTGCTGCGTCTGTCCTGCACTGGTGAGTCTCATTACTGGCCAGCCTAACGTTTTAAGTTTTTTTATCTGGAAACTAAGTCTGTTAAAACAGTGGGTGTGTGACTGTTCATGTGGCTTGACTCCTGGCTACATTAGCCATTAGCTTGAAGAAAACGGTCCCTATGAAAGTGTATCGCTGAGAAGAAATGATTTGAATCGCTTAGGGATTGGGGTTACGTCATTCACCGAGTGATCCGTTCACCGAGTGATTCGTCATGCGGTAGGTAGTCCCTCCCTGCACCCTGGCTGCCTCGCGAGTGATTCATTGTTCGCATGGACCGAATCGGCAGTTCCACTCCTGGCCTGCATGCTCACTGCTGAGCTCAACTGAACTGAGAACTGAACAAATCAGTTCCGGAAGTGATTCAGTTCAGTACGTTCACTCAACAGATTCATTCTTTTGAACGATTCGTTCGCAAACGACACAACACTATCAAACAAACAAAAGAAGAAATTTATGTTAAGCTGACATAAAATTCCTGTCATACAAGGGTCATGTGACACATTTATTTTGTGTCTCGTGTACTCAGAACATTTATGTTACAGTATTGTACTAAAGTGAAAGTTTTGAGTGCACGCTGTGTCCAAACGAAAATTTAATTTGAGTGTGCGAATTGGGGTTTGCGGCGTATCTCTAGAAAGCATGTGTACATCCTCATCCACCTGTTCACACTCGTTTAATTAAAAATGAAATAAAATATATTGACATTCTACGTATAATGTTTGATAACTGAATCGTCTACCGTTATTTGATCATGTTAGGTCATTCAGAACACACATCTATTGCACGTCTGTCCATCCAGGGAGAGGAATCCCTCCTATGTTGCTGCTTTAATTTTTTTCACATTAAAGTTTTTTGGGGAGAGTTCTTCCTTGTATGAGTGAGAGGGTCCAGGGACAAAGTTTGTATGAACTGTTGTCCATTTAAGATGTGTTACACTGTGAGAACTAATCTTGAAAATAAATGTTCACTGTATTTGTATTTTCTCCTCCAGGTGCCCTGAGTGCTCCCTCTGTGTCAGTGAGTCCCTCTGCTGAGATAGTGGAGGGCAGTTCAGTGACTCTGACCTGTAGCAGTGATGCTAACCCCGCAGCTACTTACACCTGGTACAAGGAGAACCAAAAACTGCTTCAGGGCCCTGACGGAAATTATTATTTCACCTCCATCAGCTCTGAGGACAGAGGAATCTACTACTGCAAGTCTGAGAACCAATATGGACAAATTAACTCTTCATCTCTATCTATAGATGTCCAGTGTGAGTCACATATGTCAGATTTTCATCATAAAGTCTTTAAAAATCATACATGCCAATATAAATGGGATGTGTCCCTCTTAATATTCTCCTCCAGATGCTCCAAAGCTTCCCTCTGTGTCAGTGAGTCCCTCTGCTGAGATAGTGGAGGGCAGTTCAGTGACTCTGACCTGTAGCAGTGATGCTAACCCAGCAGCTAACTATACCTGGTACAAGGAGGATGAAGACTCACCAAAAGCATCAGGACAGATCTTCACCATCACTGACATCAGAGCTGAACACAGTGGGAATTATTACTGTGAAGCCCAGAACACAAGAGGACGTCATAACTCCACCTTACATCTGACTGTTGCGGCGGGTAAGTTATCCACATTCACCTGCAAACACACACACACACACACACACACACACACACACACACACACACCTGTTTACTGCACTAGACCTGATTCACATATTAATATGTAGCAACCTATAACTGGTGCAGAGAAAGTGAAATTCCCTGTCCGCATTCTAGTTTCAGTTTTTTTTATTTAAGAAGGGACGGTACAAATTAATAAATACACATGTTGTAGAAATGCCAGAATTAGCCACACGGCTATTTTTTATTTGCAGTCCCTTGGTCAAGATGTTACACAAGGCTACCTAAACTTCAACAATACAAAACTTACAAACAGAGCACGCAGTTAAAAAGGAACAGGGCATGGAGATGCATTTTAAAAGCTGGAAAACATGTTAGTGTTTAGTTCTCTGATATGAATTGGAATTTCCAGTCTCTTGAACTTCTGACAGATTTCCAGACTGCTTTTCTGTAGCTGTGTTTAGGGAGAAGCCTCCATCATGTCAGAGGTGGATGACACTGGCTGACTGACTAACAGACAGGGTCACCAGGCAAAGTGATTTAACAATATAATCCTATTATAAAGTTGTACATTGTAACATATCTGTGTATATTTCTAGATCATTCAGTAATGAATATCATCAGGTTGACTCTGGTGGTCTTGGTGCTGACTCTTCTGCTTCTCCTGAGTCTGTGGACGAGGTAAGACAATAAAAATCCATCAGTTCAGTCACTGCTCTTTATTTTGCTCCTCAATTAGTTTTACTGTTATGAATTTTATTATGTTAACTTCTGTATTTGTTGTTGACTCGCTCCAGGAAGAAGAAAACTCTGAGCTTCACCACTGAACCGCGTGGACCTGTAGAGGTAGAGGTGAGAGAGGGTCAAATTTGCGAATCCTAGGATAGCGAAGAAATGACCAGCCTCATTCTGCCTCTGATTGGCTTACCCTGATATTCTTACCCTAACCCTAACCAATCCCACCTCTCTCGCCTAAACCTAACCAATTCAAGCCAACAAAGGCAATGAGTATGAGCTGATCATAGGGAATGTAGGGCGGGTCATTCTTTCACTGTCCTTGAATTCGCAAATTTGCGAGAGAGAAAACTTCCTCTATATCACAGATATAATAACTTGGCTCATAAATGCTCTGAAAAGTGAAGATGTGAAGTGAATTCATGTTTAAAGCAACTTGCTGAGTAGAAGTAGAAGTAATATATTTGGCCAAAACACAATTTCAGCCAATATTTTCATTTTAAATGTAAGTAAATAATCCTGATAAACTCTTAATCTATGTAAGTTTCATCAATGACGTCCACTGAGCCTCATTTTGTGGTCTCTCTCCATCAGTTAGACTCATGTCCTGTGTATGAGAACGTCTCAGACGCTGCAGCACAGACAGAAGACACAGAGGAGCAGGAAGACCTGGTGTGAAGTCCAGTCAGGTTAGAGCCTCCTGCATCAAATAAAACAGGCCCACTTCAGATTTATAGTCACAGTTCCAACCATAACTTTACACAAGTTTTATGTGATTGTCTTCAGATGCAGTTGAACCAGAGGCGGGACTCACCTGATGGAAACAAAGTAGTACCACATGGAAATATCAGTGTGGAGAGTGAGGCTGTGGAGGATGTGGGGGAAGTGGATACATTTACTTGTAGGTCCATTATGAGACAATATGCACAGATATGCAAAAGGCCTCACCACCTCTCCTACACTGGATCAAAACACAGACTTTGTT
The DNA here is from genome assembly GCF_011397635.1 of Epinephelus fuscoguttatus. NCBI lineage: Eukaryota > Metazoa > Chordata > Actinopteri > Perciformes > Serranidae > Epinephelus > Epinephelus fuscoguttatus. The sequence goes on from NC_064754.1 coordinate 5,732,431, forward strand.
GTGACTTTGCCTCTTTTTCTGTTTGTGTGTGTCTGCTTGGCATCATTTTTAGTCCCTTCCTGGTTGGTGTGTGTTACTCTGAGTGACACTTTGTAGATGGAGGCCTTGGAGCCCCTGGGCCTGTACCTGTTAGGTCCATTCAGCCTTTAACTTAATGTCAGTTTTCAGTAGCAGCAGCAGGTAGGAGTCAGCAGCACAGGCAGTCAGCAGCAGCATGTAGCACAATGTTTAGAAGAATGTGGTGTTGGCAGCTTGAACTGAATCATGTCCAGGTGTCAAACATGATTTATAGTTTAGATCAGCTGATGGTCAGGTGCTGTGTGACTCACTGACTTATAACTCACTGCTTAAACTATGCAAGCTTATTTCTACCTATACAGTTATATTACACAAGTGTAGACATTGAATTTGTTATGGAAAATATTATCATGAAATTCCACATAATAAATGACTCTGATCAGTTTCTGGGTTTGCAGCTGTCCTGGCTGATAAAAGTTAATAAAGTTTGTTCAAAATGCAGACAGTGAACTGAAAGCATCACATTTCACTCAATGTACAGTTTAGATTTTCATACACTGAGATCAAACATGAGCCCAGCAGTAGCACAGCTTGGTTGATGTTACATTACATTACATAGGCTACACAGAATAGGCTGTAGACTACTCGGAAAAGAGTGTTTCTGTCTGCAAGTAGTTTAATATTGTCAATCATTTCCCTTTTATGATAGGTGGTGAGTGGAGGGAAAATACCATTAAAAAAAGAAAAAAAATGGACATTCGACCTTTTTTTTTTCCAAAGCAGGAGTCTTGTGAATAAGGTCCTGCATTTTCAGGACAGTTGGTTCAAAGAATATCGATGGCTTCATTATAACTCTTCATTAAAAAAAAATCCTGTGTTTTGAGTGTGTGAAAGCCTACTCCATCAAAAAAACAACACTTGAAAAGAAGGTTGTGCATAGTGGTGCACATTGCGTGAACCTCATTACTCAGTCTGCCTGTACAGCGTCTCTGTTAGTACGCGCCTCATTACAGTAAGTCCATGAGCTGGGGACTTTAAATAAGCTCTCTGGAAAATTCAAGGCAATATTTGAGAATACAGGATCAGGACCAAACACAACGTTAAAACCCATATGTCTAACAAGGTGGACGATCCGAGGGAAAGCCGTCAACTCAGTTCTCAATCAGTACGAAACTGTTTTGGGAACAGACACTGGTCCCAGTGCAAAAGCAAATGGTCTCCGTGATAGATTCCAGAAACTGTCTTAGGGCTCCTAATGGCATCAGAGGTGATAGGGGTGCTGGAGTGCTTGAATAAGTCCCTTCAGAAAACCAGTCAAACCATCGCAGGGATGCAGTCAGCTGTCCAACATGCCAACACCACACTCATGGCAAAGAGAATTGAAGAGCAGTTCCAACAACTGTATGATAAAGCAGTAGAAATGATAACCTCTCTTGACCTTACACAGGTCAAAGTGCCACATAGAAGACAGCCCCCCAAGCGACGCACTGGGCCAGCAACTCCGCATGCTCCCAGCAGTGCAGTGCAGCACTACAGGGTGCAGTTCTGTGGGATGTTAGATGTTATTGATACACAATTCAAAGAGTGTTTCAGCCAGAATGACATCCAAACTCTCATGAACCTTGAGAATGTTCTTCTCACGGGTGACATTACCAAAGTCATTGATGACTACCCAGAACTGAACAGAGAGAGTCTGGCAGTGCACCTGCCTATGTTCCCAAGTAACTATAAGTACAACTCCAGCAATGAGGCCGCCAAGATACTTTCTGGCATGCATGCTGAGGTTAGAGGCCTGTTTGAGCAAGTAGAGGCACTTGTGAGGCTTCTCATGGTCATCCCTGTGACCTCTGCAGAGGCAGAGAGGAGCTTCAGTGCTCTCAGAAGGCTGAAAACATGGCTCAGATCTGAGATGACACAATCACGCCTTAACCATGTTGCCATTTGCAATGTGCATAAGGAGAGATTAGCTCATGTGGACATCAGGGCAATATGCCAACAGTTTGTGTCCTGTAGTGACAGGTGGAGACACAGCTTTGGGCATTTTGGTTAAGGGCAGGTCTTTTGTGGAAGTCTTAGTGTGCTGCTTGTTAGGCTGCTCTATACATCTGTTTTATTGTTTTATGAAAATTCTGAAACTAATCTGTAAACTACAAAAACTTGAGAATTAAAAGATATCAATCAATCAATCAATCAATCAATCAATCAATTTTATTTATAAAGCCCAATATCACAAATCTTAAGATCCTCACAGCGGATAAGGAAAAACTCCCCCAAAAAAACCCTTTAACGGGGAAAAAAAAACCCGGTAGAAACCTCAGGAAGAGCAACTGAGGAGGGATCCCTCTTCCAGGACGGACAGACGTGCAATAGATGTCGTACAGAACAGATCAGCATAATAAATTAACAGTAATCCATATGACACAATGAGACAGAGAGAGAGAGAGAGAGAGAGAGAGAGAGAGAGAGAGAGAGAGAGAGAGAGAGAGAGAGAAGCAGGTAATGACAGTAGCTTACAACAACATTAATGAAAGTAATAATATTATAGTTATAGTTCTGGCTACTGTGGTACAATATGTTGAAAGTATGTATTAATACCTGGCAGTATACATGTGTGACAATAGTCATATGTGTATAATAACAGTAGAAGTATGACTAATGACTAATGATGGCAGCAGCAGCAGGAGGCATCTGGCAGGACCACGGCAGCAGCACAACCACACACGTCACGCTGTCCAGGCACCACTGTGATATGAGTTAATCTGAGAGACAGTGGAGCACAAAGGCTCCGGAGAAGAAGCCGATATGATTGTGGAATAATGGTGTTGTAATGTGTGGATGATATTATAAAGCATAGAACCGCCCACAGCTATTATACTGTTATATATCATCTGTAGGCCAAATGCATCAGTTCAGGAAGCTGATTAAAGAAACAGTCATTAAGATCATCTGACCTGTAGCTCAAAACAGTATGCACGCAAATTTGTGCTGAAAATTTTTCTACTTGCACCTTGCAGGCGCTCGCATGGTCCCTACCAAAGCTCAAATCAAACCTACGCCCCTGCTGTGTGACATCCTGTGGCGCACATAGAGATGAACTGTCTGTCTGTTTTCTTTTCTCTTTATGAATGCTCTCTTGTGGTGTCGATCAGGTTTTTGCAGCAAAACAGCTTTGATATCATAACTCTATTGTTTAAACTAATTTTTTTTAAAAACAACACAACTTTGTTGTTTTGTGGGTATTTATTTAATGGACTTGGATTTATAGAACGCCTGTCAAGCCTTCCGACAACTGAATTCGACTCATCTTGTATGTTAATAATCTAACCAGGAAGGAAATGAAGACGTTTAACATCCTGATATCTAACTTCTGCTTACTGACAACAGAGGAAAGGCATCTTTGAAGACGACGTCCTTCTTCACTGTGAGTAGAAACAGTTTATTGATGTAACTGATGCTGTTTACCTGCTGTGAGCATTATTTTATCTACTGACAGGTTTTATTGTCTCACACAGAGAGACGAGAGGAGCAGCTATGAGTCTGACTGCAGCAGCCAGAGGATTTGTCGTCTTCCTCCTCTCTGTGTCAGGTACTGTAGATCTACAGTTACATTCATCACATTAAAAGAGGGGAATGTGGGAAAATGTGGGACTGAAGGTCACATGTGGAAATAAGCAGATCAGAGTTGTGTGAAAGGAAAGCTTCCCAGAAACATTACAAATATTACTTTTGTGTGCAAGTGTGGAAACAGCCCATATGCATAGGGTCTTGGTTTGTTGTCTTACATGCTGTAAACTGAGCATATTGTGGCTTTTCTGAATGAGTATTCCCTCCTCACCCTGTGAAAACATATTGCCCTGTTTAATCAGTTCTAAAGTCGACCCTGGTTGCAGAGGCGACAGCTCAAGTGGCCGACAGTTAGTTTCTATCTGCAGCTACTTTTATCATGGTGAAGTGTTTTGGAGGGATATTGGTCTCACAGTGAAATCAAGTTATATTGTCTCAACTTTTCTTATATCATCATCGTGTCATCATCTGCACCAAACCCTGCTAGTTCCTTCTGTATTCTGTGAGTACAGTGTGATATTTCCGTGTTCTGTGTCGATAGTACTGATTGGCTTTTATCTTATCTTTGAATCAGAGCTGCTGTAAACAGTTTCCTCTGCCTCAGTGCTCTGCAGTTATTTTTAGTTTTCACACTCAGCAGCAACCTGACCACAGAGTGAACAGAGAGGAAACTAACCAAGAAAAGCACTGACTCTAATAATTTATATTTCTCCTCTTGTCCTGGTCAGTAAACTGCATTAAAGGTCTCAGGTCCAAAAACATTCCTGTTCTCTTCACTGCAGCTTCACACTGGATAATGTCCTGCCTCAGTGCACATAGAGATTAACTCTAGAAAGCATGTGCACGTCTTCCACTCTTCTTTAGCACTGACTGTGTAACTGTGCAAACACTGTGTGTTGAACTTCTCTATGCTTTTTCTCACTGGTTAAACCAAAACATAAATTCAACTAGAACTACCACCTCTTGGTTGTATGCCTCCATGCACCAGTCATGTTGCAGTTATATTTTACATCCATGTCTGTGAAAACATGGATGCTTCAGACTTCTTTCCCTCCATCAGCTCAGAAGGTCTGTACAATCAGTTCAGTTTCCAGGTGGGCATGATGATGTCACAGTGAAGCTGACCTCTGACCTTTTGGATATGAAATGTCATCACTTCATCACTTTATCCTTTGACTCTTAGCAATTGAGCCTTCACTAAGCCCCTCCCTGAAACAGTCAGATAGATAGATAGATAGATAGATAGATAGATAGATAGATAGATATACTTTATTTAATCCCTGGGGGGAAATTTAAAATGTCCTCAGCAGCAGGTGCAAGAATGACAAAAAGACACAAATCACAAGAACACAGCACACATACTGACACAAGAAAAATCCTAAAAGTACATAAGATCACAAGGTGTGAATAAAAGGTATAAAAAGGTGTATAAAAACAGTACAATACATATCTTTGTAAAAAAAAAAGGAAGAATGGTGCAAAGAAAAGAGTGCTAGCTACAACAGTCTGGTAAAACATTTGCAGCATCTTGTTGCATACATTAAAGGACCTTCTCAAAAAATACAGCCGCCTCAGGCCCTTCTTGTACACTGCCTCTGTGTTTGTAGACCATTCAAGTTTATTGTCCAGTATGACACCCAGGTACTTGTACTGCTCCACAATCTCCACGTCACTCCCACTGCTGCAGACAGGAGAAGCTGGGGGCTTTTTCTTCCTGTACTCCAAAACAATCTCCTTTGTTTTTGCTACCCTGAGTAGCAGACAGTTTTCCTCGCTCCACTGCACAAATTTGTCTATCACCCCCCTGTACTCCTCTTCTTGACCCCCCTCCACACACCCAACCACGGCTGTCCTTAGCTGTACTTAAAGTCAGATGTGTACTTGGTGAAGAGGAAAGGGGAGAGCACCGTTCCCTGGGTGGCCCCGATGTTAGAGGTCAGGTGTTCAGACACACAGTTCTGCAGCCGAACAAACTGCGGTCAATGTCCAATCCTACGTTAGCAACCGTGTGTAGCAACCAAGAGGTCTGTCAAGCTTTCAGCAGAAGCTAATAGCCTATGCGAAGCAGTGTGCATACGGTACCTGCAGGTCTGATACCGAAAAAGTGTCCAAAGTGTTGTTGACTTTTTCCCCTTCCCTAAGCCCAAGGCCCAAGGAGAGAGATGCCAGATATGGCTAACAGTGTGGAAGACCACATGAACAGCTGACTCCAGCAAAGATCAATTAAAACACCTATGTTTGTTCCAAGATAAGATGCTAACTAATGTTAGCTAACGCTAGCTTTGTGTGCTGGTTTACATAAAATATGAAAACAAAGACGTCTCAATATTAATAGTAAGTAACTTATGTTTAAACTTGAAGTCGAGTCACTGTGTGGTAGGCTATCTGAGCAAAAGACATACTAGTAACATTAATTGCGAGACAGACACGTTGTCATACTGATATCTTTTAGCAATTTGTGAACCGACGCCTTACACCTGACTATCCCAATCCTGTAGCTGCTCTCCCTTCGTCTGCCCCACATAACTCAACAAGAACTTAAATTTAAACAATATATTGACTTACCCTGCTGCACAAGAACGTTGTTGTTCCTGTATATATTTGTTACAGAAGCGCATTGCATTCACTGGATAAAAAACAAAAAATTAGACACCTTATCTCGTAATTACGAGATCCTTATCTCGTTAAGTGTCTTCGTAAAGTGAAAAATTTGTCAATCATTCTCCGTCTATAATTTTGCGCCCATGCCCACCTCTATTTATTTTGGGAACAGCCCATTGGTTCGACATCCCATTGTTCCGACCATATTAAACTCATTGTTCCAAAGTCCGTTCCGAAATCATCATGATGCCCTGTGGTTAACGTCTGGTTAGGTTTAGGCACAAAAACCACTTGGTTAGGGTCAGAAAAAGACCATGGTATGGGTTAAAATGAAAAAGAAAGTGACAAACACATAAGCCGTGAGCCTGCTCCGCCTCAAGCCGGTCGCGGCGCACCATACGCCTGCCGCAAGCCATTCAGCACCGCGGACAGTCGGACTAATGGGATGTCGAACCAATGGGCTGTCGAACCAGTGACATGGACCCATTTATTTTTCACCCCTCTCTCCAGTTCTGCTGTATTGACACTGGGTTTAATATATTTTGCCCTGCTCTACTCTACTTCAACGCTACTTAGCTCTCTCTCTACTCTACCAGTAGACTACCACATCCACCTGTTGCACAAAACGCACACAGCAGTGTTTCCCCTAGGATGGAGTTGTAGCAGCGGAGGTGAAGCACACGCATGAAAAATAATTTTCACATGCGTGAAACTTTTTTGTATGCTTGCAAAGCACAGCCTGCTGGGATGTTTCTATGTATCTACTGGCACCAGAAGGGCTCTTTAGGACTAAGTACATACATACATGTGTGCACAGTAATGAGCAGGTGAAATGTCTGTCTAGCTTACATATGAGGTGTCTCAAGATTTAGGAACATACAATTGTATTGAATATCGTAAAAGTAAAAAGTCACTTGACATGCTGCTGTTTTGTACTATGACCTATCTAAGTGCTGGAAGTTGTTATTTACGTGACAACGTCTGAACGCAACACAAGCTCAGCATGAGTGCCGTGCTGCGCTGCTGTGCAAGCAGCGTGTATGTCTGTGCGGAACAGCAGTCTGTTGATGGTTATTTACACACTGTCCATTTCAATAACTTCAGGTTTGGTCAGGAAAATGCGGCCTGAGCCACATTCCACACTCTGCTCACCTGTGTGTGTGGCGGAACTCTGCAGTGCGTGATACAAAGAGCAGAGGAGAATTGTTAACGCGTGACCATGTAGAGACAGAAATGATACGATGACATAACACCATAAATAATATATTGTTATGTTATTATATGAAGTGTCCGTCGCGCAAAATAATATCAGTGGGGGCTGTGGGCAGGACATTGTTACACAGTGTGTGCCTGTGACTTCAGGCAGAGAGACCGCTGCATCAGAGCCGAAGGAGCACGTTTTAAAATACATTTATTTTATCAATTAGTTATTAACTTTTACTATTTTTAGCAACTTGCCCAATTGGGCAAGTGAGTTGTTAGTTTACATGCCCGACCTTGAGTTTTACTTGCCCCAGGTAATCGGGCAATCGTTATTGTTGAGCCCCAATTTGAAAGCTATTTCTCAAGACAAGTTCTGTAATTACCTTGTCCGCTTTCATTCTGTTTATATTTTAACAGGAGCTGGCCATTACCGTGGTGCTGAAACTAAATCAATCGATGTCAGGCACATCGATCACCCACCATTTCATCAGTGCATAAGTCACACACAGCCTACTCATTTTTCTTCTTATTATTATTTTTCTTCCGCCAGATTTTGGTGCGTAACTTGTGCCACAGCTCTGAGCGCACACAGTGTCTTCATAAATCATAGATTCAAGATTCAATATTCACAGTAAGGACACACGTTTCCCTGCAGAATGAAATTAGTTCTGTTCTGTTACCAATTAACGCCAAACAATATAAATCTGAAGTATAAAATAGATCAAAATATATATGGTGCGCACTGTTGTCCTTGCTTAGTGTAATACTCCATTGTAATTTACAATATCCACCTTATTTTCGAACACGGAAGTAAATAGTGATCAACTTCTGTGTCCGGTCAGCCGCTTTCCCTCATGCTTTCCGTTACTGGAGCTAACGGTGCAAGCTAATTTTTTTTAATTTTCAATTGTTTATGTTAATCAATCAGTTAGTTAGTTAGTTAGTCTGTGTATTTTATATAGAGAACTGTGCCCGCGTTTCCGTTATCCGGTAATTGCCGATAAAATAATTCCCTCTAAATGCGAATAAATCGCATGTCAATCAAAGACTATGAACCAAAAAAGCACAATCTATCCCGAGTGAGACAAACTGCTTGATCCCCGTCTCCAGTGTACCAGCAGAGAATCTGCAGAACCGAATCAGTGAAAAAACACACTGGGCTAAACAGCGTCTCTACCTGAGCAGCTGAAGCTGCAGCTCGCACCCTCGACACACAGACGGTGCTTCTGCATGCCAGCCAAACGTGTGCGCAACTGTGAGAAAAAAAATATGCTGCTTTTCTATCTTTTTTTCTTTCTTTCTGTCAGCGACATACACTCCTAACACAGGACGGGTTGTTTTTATTGACTGAGTTGATTATTAAGCCATAGTGATGCGCGGATCGGCTCTGATAGCACCCGAATCAGCATGTACGCATCAACCATCCAGCCGTTACAACATGATTGAGCTAGCAAAGCAGTTTTGTGTTGCTATGTGTGGTATTTATTCAGTTTTGGGAAATCATGATGTCTAGAAAGCATCAGTGGCTGCAGCTGGCAGGGACAGCTAACACTAGCAGCAAAGCTAACATCAGGACGTCATCTGATAAAAGCCTCCCGTTGTTCGATACGACATAAAACTACTCCAGTTAGCTCAATCATGTTGTAACTAAGACATCCGCTGGAAAAAATATTTTTTTCACGGACCGTTTATTGAGGTATTGAGTCATTACAGACACCGCTAACGGCTAACAGCTAACGGTTAGCCCAGCTAATCTACGATAACCATTGTGTTTATAGACTTCACAAACATCAGATTAGTCTAAACGGCGATATAGTGACATGAGAAATGTGATATACAGTATACACATATATATATATATATATATATATAGCTAAACTCAACAAGGTAAACAACAAAGCGATTCCCATTTACACAGTGGTCAAGAGTGCTGGACCAGAAGTGTCGCACAAAAAAAAGGTCTGCGTTCTGTTTTGCCTCCGTGTTTCCGTGAAAAATAAGGTGAATATACAAATACACATAAAGATATGGGATGTAGTCAAGATGGCACCACCCGAGTGGCAGCTGGTTACAGCAGTTCCAACACCCCTTCGTGGATGTACAGTCCTTCGTCTGCCCCACATAACTCAACAAGAACTTAAATTTAAACAATATATTGACTTACCCTGCTGCACAAGAACGTTGTTGTTCCTGTATATCTTTGTCCGTCACGTTAAGTGTCAAGACGTGGGGTGCCTGACACTTGGCATTGTGACCGATAAGCTTCTCCCTCTATTTTAATGTTCTCCTGATTAATACTCCGCCAGCAGATGATATTGTGAATGTAGCTCTCAAATGCATATTGAAGACCTTTCTGTTGGCTTCTCTCTGATATCTCCGAACAGTGTTTCCAGAAATTTGATGTTATTTCTTTTGGAATATCTCTCACTGATATCGCTGAAAAATCCATATTTCTTACGCAAGGAGCAAAAGCTTGACAGACATAGCAACAGTAACTAAGGGGGGCGGGGCTTAGCGATGGGTCAGTTGCCATGGCCACCCCTTGGGGGCACCAGTGACTACTGCCCCACTGCCGTATCCCAGAAGAGTGTGTAAAAATACTTGAATTTATGTTTTTGGGGCGGTTGACATATGAGATGCACTTTTCTGACATTTTCTTGACAGTTTTTTTAAATGAATTGAACAAAGCTGAAACACACAGAAAAGTCTATATTCTAGTTAGATGCAACATGTGGAACATTTTATGACAATGACTGCAGATGATCAGTCTGATAATTGAGGACTTTAAAGCTTGTCCAGGTTATCTTTCCCCAAATCACATCAGTATTTTTTGTCTTATTGACTGATTGTTTACTGAAGTCATTGATTTTGATTGTGGTTCCTGATGTGCTCTGTGTTACAGTGATACAGGGTCAGAAAGGCTGGGGAGTGACTTACACCTCTACTGAGATCTGTGCTGTAAAAGGATCAACAGTGGAAATACACTGCAGCTACAGATACCCATCCAGCTATTATAAAATTGATAAAACATTCTGGTTTATTGATATGACAGATGACGTGTTTGTGGATCTGAAAACAGACCCACAGTATTCAGGTCGTGTGCAGTATGACTGTGATGAGATAGAGACTGACTGCACTCTGAGAATCACAGACCTGAGAGAGAGCGACTCAGCTGTGTACAAGTTCAGGTTCATAACAAACCAACCAGGTGGAAAATATTGGGGTCAACCTGGAGTCACTCTGTCTGTCACAGGTAACATTCTCACTGGAATATTTAACAATTCACATCCAAATGTTTAATTTCTTGAAAATACTGTGAATTGCTGTATAATTGCATGTATGTATTAACACAATTAATATTTCTGTTCCTTCTACACATATTTAGATCTCAAGGTCAGCAGATCATCTTCATCTTCTCACCTTCAGTGTCACAGCAGTCGTTATTTACCTGATCATACTTCCTACATCTGGTACAAGAATGGACAGAAAATAAAAGAAGACACATCTCCTTATGTAGACTTCAGTTATGATTCTGCAGACAGCTATTCCTGTGCTGTAAAAGGATGTGGAGGCTTCACCTCTCCTTCAGTGTGTGAGTTCACTTCCAGTCTTCTACTGTTATATCACCATCTGCTGGAGCCTCTAAGCCATTGCACTGACACGTCTGTGTTAAATTGTTTAATGCTCTCATTTAGCTAATTTACCAACCAGAGATCATCAGTAGACATGACAGTGTCCAAACACACTGAACCAGCTTCATTTCCTTGATCTTCTGTCTTCAGCACTGCTAAGCTGTTGGACAATTACACACACACACACACACACACACACACACACAAAATGTTTTTTTCATGTTTTCATGTTCATTTCTCCTCCAGATGCTCCAAAGCTTCCCTCTGTGTCAGTGAGTCCCTCTGCTGAGATAGTGGAGGGCAGTTCAGTGACTCTGACCTGTAGCAGTGATGCTAACCCAGCAGCTAAATATACCTGGTACAGTGAGGATGGAAATTTATTCCATCATCCTCAGAGACAAGAACCACAGCTTGTCTTCAGCTCCATCCAGTCCTCTGACTCTGGAGAGTATTACTGTAAAGCTGAGAACGAGCTGGGGAGGAGGACGTCTAATTACATCTCTATAGATGTGAAATGTGAGTAAAACACTGCTAATTGAAAAAGCATCATGCAACTAATGACTACATTTTAAAGCTTTATTACCCAGCCAGGCTGATGGCTCTGATTGTTTCACATTCACAGTCTGCTGCTGCAGTTCACTGAGCAGCTACAGCAGATGATGAAAAGGTAGTTTTATTAACAGTTGGCTCCCAGATCTGAAATGATGTTCAGGGGATTCAAACCATCAGTAATCCAAAACACCACCTCAGGCTTCTGTCCTGTCATCAACCCTGCTTCCTACAGATGATGCTCCTGTACTAGCAGTTTGCTTTTGATTTGGTATTTATAACTAATTTCAGACAGCTTATTAAAAAAAACAACTTACAGATCATATTTATGAAAATATTAAGATATAAAGTTCAGTAGAAAAAAAATGCTACTTATACCTGCTTCATTTAACTTTGTCAAATTTCAGTCACAGAACTTCCTCTAAAGTTTCACATTACATACCCATTTAACTCTATTCAACACATGAATAAATATTTATTTTGGTTAAATTATTTCATCTCCTCCAGATGGTCCAAGGCATCTCTTTACATCAGTGAGGCCCTCTGCTGAGATAGTGGAGGGTGATTCAGTGACTCTGACCTGTAGCAGTGATGCTAACCCAGCAGCTAACTATACCTGGTACAAGGAGAGCAAAACACTTCCTCAGGGACCAGAAGGAAATTATTATTTCAAGTCCATCAGCTCTGAGGACAGAGGAATCTACTACTGCAAGGCTGAGAATCAGTATGGATGGATCATGTCATCGTCTTTGTCAGTAGATGTTCAGTGTAAGTTTTAAACATGAGCAAATCTGGTGTCAAGGGTCTAATGCCAAGTAGCCACAGTGTACCTGGTTCACATGTTATTGTTTGGAACATTTATTGACAGTGTTTACTGTTAGCTGTGGTCTGTTTGTGTAGGCTGACAGACAATAATAGTTTTAAATAGATTTTGTTCACAAAATACACATCCCTTTGTCCAAAATGCATCATCTGATGTGAATGACATTAGGCTTGGGCAGTACCTAATTTTTGAATACTTTCATAATTCCTGACATTTGACCGTGGTATACAGTCTAATCAAGAAAAAATTACAAACAAGATCACAATATGTAGATGGATGGTCTCTCCTGAGAGGTCACACTGATTTTTTTTACCCTGACAGTCAGAATCAGAGTAAGTGCTTCTGCCACTGAGTAATAATAGATTAGACACACTGAAATAGAAGGTTCTTTTGTTTTGTTTTTATCTCTGCTTGAAAAGAGAAAAATAAATAACTAGAATTGAGACTCATTAGCTGGAAAACACAATGGGACCATAGTGTGAAGCCTCACCTTGTCCAAATTTAAAGTGCCTAACAGTATCACAGAAAACAAATTTACACCTGATTCTTTTTTCAAGGTTTTGTCTCGGTGCTTTTCAAAAGAAAAAAGTTAAAACAATGTTCTGTGATTAAAAGTGAAAAACATATCAACAAAGGCAGAACTGTGTATTTAGTAGCTTACTGCATTTAATAAGAAAGACTGAGTTTTGCCTAAGACAACAGAAGAACCATATGTTTGTCATTTATTTACATTAATAATGGTCCATATGGGGAAGAAAGCATATCTCCCAGTCAAGAATTTCATTGGCTTTTATAAAAGTCTGTCATCAAACCAACCATTTGGCGGGATCTACACAGCAGACCGAAGTGAGGCAGGACCTTCCTTTCAACACAGGCTCTCATTGGCTATTGTAGGCTGTGGAGAGGACATGGAAGCTCCCTATCTGTAATATTTAAATGCAACCTGGAGATATTATGGACAATAAGTGGAGAAATTAGATCATTTGAAATTATGCAACCGCAGTCTGTGCATATATGGAAGTAATAATGTGTTTAGATCAAATATCTCGCTGGATTTAGATTATCTGGATGTTTGTAAATGTATCAGCACCATTTTTGTTGTAATATTTTTGTTGTAATATTATCAATCAGTTATCAACCATCTTTGTTGTCTTGTCACTGTCCCAATAATGAACAGCTTTGGTATGGCTAAAATGAACGCGAAATTCATTGACCTCAAATACAGCATCTCTGTATCAGTTTGATAGGAAGAGGAACATCTGTATCTTTGATAGGACTGAAAGTCCTATATTCTGGATTTCTAAATACCCTGATATACTGTAACACCATGATACTGCTCAAGCCTAAATGACACAGGTCTGTCTAAATCTCCTCCAGATGCTCCAAAGCTTCCCTCTGTGTCAGTGAGTCCCTCTGCTGAGATAGTGGAGGGCAGTTCAGTGACTCTGGCCTGTAGCAGTGATGCTAACCCAGCAGCTAAATACACCTGGTACAAGGAGAATGAAGACTCACCAAAAGCACCAGGACAGATCTTCACCATCACTGACGTCAGAGCTGAACACAGTGGGAATTATTACTGTGAAGCCCAGAACACAAGAGGACGTCATAACTCCACCTTACATCTGACTGTTGTAGCAGGTAAGTTTTACATTCATGTTTTCAGCGAGGGCAGGAAATCTAGTTGACCTTAATATTATTGATAGGGGGAAGAGGCACTTTAAGAAGTCTCTCAACCTCATATTAGCAAGTGATGAGTAATAACCTGTGCAGCCTTGCTCACCCAGTATGGGAAGCTATTGCATCGTACGTTGTAGCCTGCGGTTTAGTAGGTGCTGTCATCCTACACTCTGCATACACAAAACCTGATGCGAAGTTTATTCGATCCATGTCACACAGTGTAGCTTACACTGAACCTCATAAGACTGCTAAAATCTCACAGTCTGTAGGAGGATGTAGGCGAGACATCTGCCAGCTGGGGACCACTGTTTGAGAGCAACAAACAACAAAAGTGGTTGGTTTTTAGAGAGACATCAGCGGCATTTCCAGCAGTGATTGTGCCACCACAACCAGGTGTGTTTTGGGCGAGATGTTGGTGGCATTTCAAGTGGCAATTGTGCCACCAACAGCTGGTGTTTTGAGCCAAAACATGATCTTTCCCCAACCATAACTAAGTGGTTTTGAGCTCAGACTCAACTACATGTTAACTACAGCATTGTTGAAATGTAAAGTTTCATTATATCTGTTACATAATAGGGTACAAATGGTACATATCCATGTGGTTTGCAGAAATGTACAATTCAAACATCTATTCTGACAATTAGGTTGAGGAGCTTCAGGAAAACTGCTCAGACATACTTATATCAGTGGTTCTGTTTGTCCAAAGAATGTGCGCTCTCTCGCCTCACACAATATTTGTCTCTTGACTGCATGGGCCAAAATCTCTAATATTTCCCTTTGAATGGTGGCAGACATCCAGTTGTCTGTTCGTTGATGTCTCTCGTGTCCTCTGGGCAACTCATAACGTTACATCTGCTGCTCCATCATTAGCTGCTTTAAAACTCCATCCCGATAGATATGCCCTGTGTGTCACCTGTAAGGAGGTCGAAAAAAAAACATTTTTGTATACATGATAAGTTGTTGTAAAGTTGTTGTTAAGTAATGCACTAAGTGACACTAAGTTTTCTTGTTAATTCCTGTTTACTTTATACCACTCGCCACTAGGTGGCACTGTGGCAGAGTAAGCTCTTTGGTGACACATTACTGCAAGATTCTGTAGAAGAAGTCTAGTCTTGAAAGTTCATGTACACGTGCTGCCCGCCCGATGCGGTTGCATTATGCCAGCTCATCAGTTTTGCCAGTGTTGCCGTGAGATAAAATAAATGAACAAACATTTTTCTACACCACTACCGTGTCGTTGTGAGAGTGGTGTAACACCTACAGTGGAAGTCCCTCATGTCCAAAAATTGTTATGGATCTAAAAAGCAGCTCCAAAACTGCCCTCTGTTTTTTTTCTCAGCTGCTATTGATAAGCTCTCGCTACTGCAAATCACTCCCCAACTTTGGCTGCCCCATGAGCTGACCCCGAACCTTACACTTTGACCTGATGTGATGCCACTGTCATGTCAGATTGGAGGAACTAATTAAATTTGCACAATTTAAACACTTTTTTTTCATTTATTTTCTGACAGGAACCTTATCATATGCTGTTCAATATGTAAAAGTAGAAATAAATCAGCTAGCCCAAGGGGTTATGTTTGTCGGAGAAGATTCTCAGTCATCCAGGTCATGGTAATCGTAAGTGCTATATCGTAGGCAAGTGGACAACTTTTCAAGAAACGCAAGCAAGTCCAGTTGCCTACGATATAGCACTTACAAACCCAAGGGTTATGGTAAAACAATTATTTACAGACTGCGTTCTTCCACCCCTTGTCAATAGGCGGTGCTGCAGCTCCCTCAGCACCTACCGTCCTGCACCTACAGATTTTATGCTCTTCATCTCTCAGACTATGTTCATCAGCTTATTACAGTTTATTACATTTGCTGAGTTTCCCTTTGGGATAGATGAAGTTCTTTCTATTCTATTCTATATAGCGGTTTGAATTGTCAACACTGTCATCCTGAAAAAATCCAGGATTTGTAAACAGGGCATTAACCATGATGTAATACATGCACTGTTTGGTCATATATTACTCTGTGGGGCGAATGGGCCCAAACATGCTGTAACACCCTGATTAACTGTGTTTTGTTTAGATCGTAGTTCCTCAGGAGCAGGGAAGTTAGTAGCTGCTGGAACAATCACTGTTGTTCTCCTGGCTGTCATACTCCTCGCTGTGTTCCTGTGGATCAGGTGAGCACTTCTGTTTTGACCGAATCATTGTTTGTTAAATCACTGAAAGTCAGTTTGTCAGACCTAAAACTTTGAATGATTTTTTAATTTTTTTAACTGCATCTCTGGACCAGAAAAAAGAGAGCTTCCAGGGACTCGTCTGAGCCTGGAGAGAGAGCAGACAACAGGGAACAGGTGAGAAAAGTGACGCTTATTATTCAGGAAGAAAATAAATTCTGGTTCCTGTTCATTCACACTGCTGAGTCAACCACTCATCTGACTGAGAGGGACCTCATGTTGCTCTTTTCACATCCTTCTTCACAGATGTTAATTTCTATCATGCTCTCTTTGAGTCATCTCTTGTCTTGGATGTGTCTTGTCTATACCTTTATGTTTTTTTGTTTGTTTGTTTGTTTTTTTTTTTAAAAAAAAGGATATTTACCCACAGTCAGTTTATAACACAGCTGGATGGCACCTTATGGTGGAATGATACACTGCTAGACGCCGTCAATTTGAAATGCTGCCAGTAACAATGTGATATAAGGAGCTGGACAGTCCCTATAGGGTGGGTGGGTGTGGTGATAGATGGCTCCAATAATCCCTGGACTTTAACCCAGGAACCTGGTGTTTGCTTCCTGTATGAATGTAGAGCCAGATCATGTGCTGTTGTGACTTAAACTTAACCACCTGCTTTTCTTGACGTCCCATTGTAGCTTGCAGCATCCCAGAACATCAACAGCAGATTCAGGAGGATACCTACCGTCTAATATTTAGACGTGAATGTCCACTGACAAAGCGACATGTGACGACTTGGGATGAGAATGTGTTGCTGCTGAACACAGTGTTATTCCGTCTGCTTTAGCATTCACATTTTAAAGTCTGCCAGAAACAAAGGATCAGGCATAGTTTGGGATCAGGTGCAGTCTAACCAGCAGATGGTGGGACACTTTTGAGAAATGGGTTGTTGATGAGGAGTAGAAGGAAACCTTTAGCATGTACAAAGCATCACTGTTTCTTTGTTATACCGAAGGAGAATCAACGGTGATGAGATCTCCAGTAGGTGTTCTGATGAAGGTTGTCTGTACACGACCTTTGTGATGGGGGAGACCATCGAAGATAGCTAACGCCAGCGAGTGTTTGGGGCCGTATTTGTGTTCTTGAGTAAACAGAGATATTTTGTAGAACAAAGACTGTGTGGACAGAATTTTCTGATTTAAACTTTGGATGAAAATTTCCATTTTTGAAAATATCTGTCTACATGTGGACGGGGCCTAAACTCCTGGTACTTTCAGAGTCTCACCTGCTTTCTGTCCTTTCCTCTTCTTCTGTCATACAGCAGCATGTTGGTGAAGCAGTGATATTAAACACAGTATTACAACAGCTGCTGTTGCTTTGATTTTTTCTGTCCTGGTTGTAATCCTCTGCTTTATTTAAAATAAATGTTGTCTCTGTGATGTCTACCTGGTCAGACACAGCCAGAGGAGCAGGGTGACCTTCAGTATGCCAGCATCCGTTTCTCCAACCAGGCAGATCCTCTCTACTACAACATGAGACCAGCTCAGCCCCTCAGACACACGGAGCAACGAGAAGACGTTGAGTACGTTACTGTCAAGTTCAACAGTGCCAGAACTGCCCCGAGGTGAGCAGCTCCTCACACACCAACATTATCCTCACTACAAGTAAAATGACATAACTGTGAAATGAATGCGTTGCATTTTCCTGCTCTCTATTGTTAGTTTGTTTGTATATAATTAGAATGATGTTATTTGATACTGTCTACAGAACCAGAGGTCGGGGAGGTGGAGAGGATCCAGCTGCATTGTACAGCACAGTCAACAAAACCAGATGACCACAGCAGGCATTGCATTTACAATCTGATAAATATCACATATATAATCGGGTAACTTTTGATTTTTAGAACACATTTCTCAGGATGGGTCTCTCCCAGCAAAAATCATATCATCATTTTTCCTTTTTTTACAGTAAAAATTAAATGCAAAAGTAATCATTCCCACTAAAATCAGAAGTCATATCAAATTATTTTAAGATGATTTCTTTGTGTATATTATGCAGCCCTGCTTGTACAGACTAACGAAACAGCTTGAACTAGCGACATACTGAATGTACTTCTGCACTGAAGACAGTCTAAATCAGTGCTGAACATCACAGATGTAAAAACAGTTACTTACTTGTGTACATATGAAGTGAATTGGAACAATCGTAGTCAGTGAGCTCAAATCTTCCAGTAGTCTGTGGTGCTTTAGTATTAAAGTCATTATAACATAAACACAGCAACTCCCTATTCACTATAACGGAGTGGCGGTGGCTCAGAAGGTAGAGTGGGGCGTCTACTAATTGGAAAATTGGTAGTTTGATTTGAAGTATCCTTGGGCAAGATACTAAATCCCAAATTACTCCCAAAGGTTGTTCCATCAGTCAGTATGTTTACATGACATCAGAGATAATTGATTCATTGTGTAAGTCTGACTAAAACTAGACTTTTAATTTCATGTAAACATGAATGTGTGTGACAACGTGATGAAGTCTGCATCCACAATCGTGCATTTTTGGACGGACGAAATGTACAGAGCTGTAAAGTTGTGCACCGTGGTACCAGTTTGTGTTAGCTAACCGTAGCTTATTTGTTTGTTGATTGTTTGGTCTGTGACGTAATGGGTCGACTGGAAAATGGTCCAATACTAACAAGCTGAAAGGGGGCATGTCGCCACCTATCGTAGCTGAGTCGGACATACTTAGGTCAATAAGTTGATTTTCCTCCTGTGCTTGTACACTGGGACAAGGACAGTAGTCCAATTAAATGGCCTCGTGGAGCTGTAACTGTAGATCCACTTAACTGTGCATGTTAGCGTACTGAGTGTGTGAGTGCGTGTGAATGGTTACTAAGTAGCAGGTGGCACCATGTATGGTAGCCTCCGCCAGCAGTGTGTGAATGTGTGAATGGGTGAATATGACATAGTAAAAGGGTTTTGAGTGTTCGGAGGACCAGAAAAGTTTCAAATACAACAATATTCCGTATTTGATATGGGTCATGTTAACAGCATTTTCTGTTTGGATATTTCAAATTAGGCCTTTTTCTGAATGGAGCATTTTCTGATAAAGACATGAGGGTGCGGGAGCAAATACCTTTTAGAGAATGTTTGCACTTGAAATCAAGTTTGGGGCACCACCATCCTAATGAGGGAAGCGACTAATCAAATTAATAAGTCCGTAAACCAATTATTAATTCGTCAGCACGCTTATCAATAATGAATCAATCTCAATATCTGGGCTATGAATTCTCCATACAGTGATTTTAGTTCCTGCTCAAAAGAGATACACACAGACAACGACTTCGTGATAAATGGAAATTTATTTAGGCTAAATGTTTAACAACTGCGGAAATGAATGAGGATGATATGAAATGACACAAAATCAACCGTATGTGAATAGATTAAAACAAGAAGTAACACTTGTGTAAGTTATTTAGTTTGGCGATAGTGAAATAGAGTATGTGACTATAGATAAATTGCAGGGATGCGCAAAACCATTTACCTAAGGAAACCTAAATTAAGATCAAGATAATTAAGTCTTCTATTCGACATCAACTCTTACCACTGCACAGCGGCTACATCAAGTGAGGGAAATTATTTGCCTCCTTTCTTAGCAGCGAATCAGGCGGACGTTTCTCCTGAGGGCACCGGACTATCTCTTTGCGACTCCCGGCTTCACTTCACGGCCTTCCAGCAGGGTGATACAAACTGAAACGCAGCGCTGAGGGAAGGTGGAGCCTGGGGCGGTGTCCTTTAGGTGGTCCTCACATGTCGGTGATATTAGCCTGCAGCAAGTCTTTTGGTTTGGCAAAAGAGTCCCTGTGACATGTGGTTGCTGGATCTGATGAATCTTTGGGGGGAGTTGTAGGTCGAAAAGTTTATCTGTTTAGCTGTGGCTACACGCTTATAATAAAGTTGAAAATAGTCTCATCAACCATTCGATATTATCATCAAAATTATTATCAATGCATGAAAAAAAAATGTTGCAATCGGCTGGCTTTGTTGCTTCAGGTATAATAAATATAATATACTTTAGCAAGTTACGCTCAGTAGACACATACTCTTTCCATTCTGGTCAAAATCAGCTCTTAACATCAAATTAAATTTCATACGATTATTATACCGCATATCAGCGGAACACAAGTATAAACTGTTTCATATACACACACTCTAGACTAACATACGGTTGCAATAACACAGAATGAGAAGGCACATATTCATGAAAACAAGTTGGTTAATCAACCCAACTATATTTTAACTCTAAATATAATATTGGATTCCTTAAAGGGAACCCTCCTTAACTACCGTCACAAGATGGCAGTATGGCTCCATGTTAAATGAGGGATTAAAAACCTAAAATGTTAATTTCCTGATACTTTGGTTTACAAGATTAAAAAAACATCATTCAACTAACAAACAAGGATTATGCACATTTACAATGTTAGAACATGGATAAAATGTGTAGTTTTACTTCCAAGAGACATTTCAACAGAAACACTTGGTAAGAGAGGGGAGGATGTGATTTCCCGGGGTGACGAGAAGGGACAGGATGTGGTGAATTTAAGAAGCATTGTCAACGAAGTCGTGCTCGTTAACCTAAGTCAATTTGTGTAGCCCCAAGCTGAATTCTTTTAAGATGTTAATGACATCCTGGACGGAGAGGGGTCTCAAGTGACCTTTTTACCTCTTCTTGGCATCAGGATGGCTGAAAGGAGCATTTTTCAAGACTGGGGGGTGATGGTGGGGGCAGAGTGCCAAACATTTGACCCTCCGGTGGTCTCTCGTTGGTCTGTTCATTTATAATCCTGGTTCAGGGGAGTTCAGCAGGGGTGTTCCTCCTACAAGGGAAATGCTAGTACAGTTCAGGTTTAAAGAGCGTTATTTAGTCATGTATACAGCGCATTCTGATTACATGTCTAAATTGGAGTTTTACTGCAGTTTGCAACACATGGCCTCTTGCCTGTTTATGGTCAGCTCTGTGCGTCACCATGAATACACTGTATACAAAGCAACTTGCAAACAACAGTTTACACAAGTGGGGTAGAGATGGATGCCCAAAATAAAAAAACCCACATTTCAATTGTCAACCTTTTTAAGAAGGTGGGTGAAGGAATGAAAACTTTCCCAGCAGCTGCTCCACTTTTCTATATTTTTAACAACATGTTCGGACAGGTTAATTGGAGTATGCATGGCTGCATGTTTACAGGAATATAAGTGGGATATTCATTTTCATTAGCCATGTACATGAACAGTTTAGTAGGAATATTGTCTTCTTTAGAATAAAAGGAAAAATCCAGAATATTTTGTGCATGTAAATGTAGTTACAGAGAGGCAGTGCAGACCTCAAAGTTTAAACTGTGACATGGAAGGACTGCAAAATGTCTCCGTGGTGACAAATCACACCTGAGATCTCTTATGTATTATAAGTTACAGCTTATTAAATATTATTATTTTGCTGCTTCCCTGTTGAAGGGGAACATGTTTGCTGATAGTTGCAGTTTCCAACTGTTGCCACTAGATATTAGTAGTGAGTTCTATTTTACTGATAACAGACAACTTCCATCATCCTGTCAAGTACATTTCTCTCATTCTGTATACAATATATCTTTACCATCTTTTCCTTGTTTCCTCTTTTTTATTTGATTTTATGTTTTACCAGTTTGAACACAGCTGGTTTTATTGTTGAGTCAAGTGTCATTTATCAGAATCCTTATGCTTATTTTGTGAATTATCTCTACACTTCACCTGCTCATGAGTTATTTACATCCCTGTCTTCTTCATACACATATCTGAAGTGTTTTTGTTTTGTATTTGTTTGTACTTTTAACCCCATGTATTTACATTTACATTTTGTACTTGTGCTTTATTGTTTCATCTCACTTAATTAAAAAATGCATCAAAGCAGTTAAGATCTTTTCTTTTCTTCCCCTCTTACTCGTGTTGTTTGGCCTGATGAGTTAGTGTCTTTTTGGTAATAGGTCATTTGAACAGTGTTTGTTGTGCAGTCTTTTGTGTTTGTTATTAACCCTTTAACATCTCATTTGTCTTCTGCTCTGATTAAACAGCACTGGGTTTAAGACTAGATAATAATCTACTCAGTGGCACTAGAGGGTGCTGTTTAGGAGGACTAGTAGAGGTGAGCGGTCTGAGTCCATGAAATCAAATATTGCTATTATACTGCTATTTATTGCAGCTGGTCAGTGTTTAATGTACACGTTAGAAACTGTCGAGCAAATTGTGTTGTGACGAGTGTGTTGGATGAAAATGGACTCCATATCCCAAGTTATTAGCCCTGCAAACTATCAGGTGTTACTGCATTGTTTCCCTTTGGATTGGATTACTGAAGGAGTTTACCAGGCACAGGCCCAGGGGCCCAAAGTGTTAGGGTGGCCCTCTGACATTCACCTGCAAAATGTCACCTTATTTTACATGTACCAACCAGGAGGAGACTCAAAATGACCAAAAGGAGACACAAAGAGATGCAAAGAGACACAACAAAAACAACAAAAAGGGGCGAAACAACACAAAGATGACCAAAAAGACTCAGAATTAATTAAAAGAGATAAACAACTGCAAAGAGATGCAAAACTACCACACACAAAATTACCACAAAGATACAAAACCACAAGAAGATGCATAACAAAGACAAAGTGTGTGTGTCTTCCTCCTGTGAAGGAGAGGTGCTGGGGCCTTTTGCAGGTCTGAGCCCAGGCTTCCATTCGCTAACTCGTGAACTTCCCCCGGGGATCAGTCAAGTCTCTTATCTTATCTTTATTGGTTTCCTGCATTGGTTTCCTCAACTGCAAAGATCTGAAGAGGTGGGTTTATATGAATTTCCTCTTGTAAGGTTTGTTAGGCCACTTTATGTACCAGCTTTTTATCTGCCTTTCACCAGCACTGTAATACTCAAATTAATAGTTACCAACCTTTAGTTTTTAGGCCCTAAATTGTGCCCATGATTTTTTAAGTCTCTTTAAATGGTGTTTAAAACTAGTTTCTTTAAACTACATTTTTGAAAAAACACAACTTTGTTGTTTTGTGGGTATTTATTTAATAAATGGACTTGGATTTATAGAGCGCCTGTCAAGCCTTCCGACCACTGAGTTCAACTCATCTTGCATGTTCATAATCTAACCAGGAAGGAAATGTAGAGGTTTACCAACCTGATATCTAACTTCTGCTTACTGACAACAGAGGAAAGGCATCTTTGAAGACGACGTCCTTCTTCACTGTGAGTAGAAACAGTTTATTGATGTAACTGATGCTGTTTACCTGCTGTGAGCATTATTTTATCTACTGACAGGTTTTATTGTCTCACACAGAGAGACGAGAGGAGCAGCTATGAGTCTGACTGCAGCAGCCAGAGGATTTGTCGTCTTCCTCCTCTCTGTGTCAGGTACTGTAGATCTACAGTTACATTCATCACATTAAAAGAGGGGAATGTGGGAAAATGTGGGACTGAAGGTCACATGTGGAAATAAGCAGATCAGAGTTGTGTGAAAGGAAAGCTTCCCAGAAACATTACAAATATTACTTTTGTGTGCAAGTGTGGAGACAGCCCATATGCATAGGGTCTTGTTTGTTTTTGTGTCACTTGCAGTGGAAATTATATTATATCTGAACAATCCTGTTCTATGATGACCAACTTCCTTTTACTTCTGACATTTGCATAAATCAGCTGTGTGCTAAACACTCTTACATGCTGTAAACTGAGAATATTGTGGCTTTTCTTAATGAGTATTCCCTCCTCACCCTGTGAAAACATATTGCCCTGTTTAATCAGTTCTAAAGTCGACCCTGGTTGCAGAGGCGACAGCTCAAGTGGCCGACAGTTAGTTTCTATCTGCAGCTACTTTTATCATGGTGAAGTGTTTTGGAGGGATATTGGTCTCACAGTGAAATCAAGTTATATTGTCTCAACTTTTCTTATATCATCATCGTGTCATCATCTGCACCAAACCCTGCTAGTTCCCTTTGTATTGTGTGAGTACAGTGTGATATTTCCGTGTTCTGTGTCGATAGTACTGATTGGCTTTTATCTTATCTTTGAATCAGAGCTGCTGTAAACAGTTTCCTCCGCCTCAGTGCTCTGCAGTTATTTTTAGTTTCACACTCAGCAGCAGCCTGACCTCAGAGTGAACAGACAGGAAACTAACCAAGAAAAGCACTGACTCTAATAATTTATATTTCTCCTCTTGTCCTGTTCGTTAATCTGCATTAAAGGTCTCAGGTCCAAAAACATTCCTGTTCTCTTCACTGCAGCTTCACACTGGATAATGTCCTGCCTCAGTGCACATAGAGATTAACTCTAGAAAGCATGTGCACGTCTTCCACTCTTCTTTAGCACTGACTGTGTAACTGTGCAAACACTTTGTGTTGAACTTCTCTATGCTTCACTGGTTAAACCACAACGTAAATTCAACTAGAACTACCATCTCTTGGTTGTATGCCTCCATGCACCAGTCATGTTGCAGTTGTACTTTACATCCATGTCTGTGAAAACATGTATGCTTCAGACTTCTTCCCTCCATCAGCTCAGAAGATTTTTACAATCAGTTCAGTTTTCAGGTGGGCACCCAAGATTAGAGCCACCAAGTCAGTATCTGACCCACTGTCTTAAGACCTCCCTTCTGTTCCAGAGTTATGACATTGAGAAATTGTCAGAAAAGAGTTTGAACAGAACATTATGATGTCTCTGTGGAGGCGGTTGATGTTACCCATCCCGACTCTTAACCTGTGGGGAGGGGGAAACAGAGCAATTATCAATAATAAGAGAAAAACTGTCAGTTTTGGATTGTGTTGATTTTTATCACTGTTTAATTTGAGGAAATTTGAAGAGAACCAGGATTTTAATTTTGCCAAGCAGTCACTCAGGGAGGAGGGTGGGAGGTTGGAAGTGGGTTTACTGGTGAGGTAGAGCTGGGTGTCGTCCGTGTAACAGTGGAAGTTGATATTATATTTGCGGAAGATATTACCAAGGGGAAGGAGGTAAATGATGAAGAGAATGGGCCCCAGGACGGAGCCCTGGGGCACACTTGAAGTGACAGTAGAAGGCTGGGATGTGATTTTAGCTGAATGAACTGAGTGCAGCCTGAGAGATAGGATTCAATCCAGTCTAGTGGAGTGTGGGTCATACCGTGGAGGATAATCTACTGAGGAGGGCAGTGTGACAGATGGTGTCAAAGGCTGGACTCAAGTCAAGGAGAATGAGAATAGTGAGTAGTCCAGAATCAGCTGCCATGAGGAGGTTGTTAGTGATTTTTATGAGTGCCGTTTCTGTGCTATGGAGGTATGGAGGGGGCGGAAACCAGACTGGAACTGTTCATACAGGTTGTTGTGAGTTAACTGGGAGTGGAGTTGAGTAGCTATTGTTTTTTCAAGAATTTTGGAGATGAAGGGTAAGTTAGAAACAGGACCTAAGTTACTGAAGTCGGTCAGATCAGCACCAGGTTTTTTCAGTGTTGGGGTTATTGCAGCTGTTTGGATGCAGCAACAGTTCCAGTGGAGAGAGAGCAGTAGATGATGGCAGGGATCTGTATTTGTATTTTTATCCGAATACAAATACAGATAGAGGAAATTTGGCTGGTTGAACAGATACAAATACAGATACAGTTAATAACGTCTCTGCGCATCCCTATAACTTGGTGTTACCTTACCTCATTAGAACAGATTATGGTGAAGTCCAGTGTTATAGAGTGAAACCAGTTCTTCAAGGGTGGTTGAATTGTGAGTGTCCATGAGGGAATCAGTACAAGAGGAGAGAGAATCTTAATTACTATCCTTAATATTACGGAAAGAAATGAGACAGACGAGCTTAGTGGTGGAGAGAGGGAGTTTGATGTTAAATGAGAGGAGGAAATGGTCAGTTACAGGGAGTTTGTTTGCTGTGCAGTCGAGGGGGCAGACACCAGAGCAGTCTGAGATGTGACCCTTAGAGTGAGTGCGGACATCAGTGTGCTGCTGAAAGCCAAAGCTCTCAAGGCAGGATTTAAAGTCTCTTGTAAGAGAGTTACTGATATAGTCCATGTGAATGTTGAAGTCTCCCAGCAGTTTAGTGTCTGGTGAAAGCCTGGAGAGGTGTGTGTATGTAGAGCAGCAAAGTCATTTAAGAAGTCAGTATTTGGTTTGGGGGGGATGGTGAACAGTTGCAGTGATGGTGGGAATAGGTCCAGACACACAGTAGATTCAAAGGAGCTGAAGTCAGGAACAGACACCGGCAAGACTTTCCACTTCTCACGGTAAATTATCGCGAAACCCCCTCGCTGGCCGGAGCCACAGGGTTGCATCATGTGGAACATTTTATGACAATGACTGCAGATGATCAGTCTGATAATTGAGGACTTGTCCAGGTTATCTTTCCCCAAATCACATCAGTACTTTTATGTCTTATTGACTGATTGTTTACTGAAGTCATTGATTTTGATTGTGGTTCCTGATGTGCTCTGTGTTACAGTGATACAGGGTCAGGATGACTGGGGAGTGACTTACACCTCTACTGAGATCTGTGCTGTAAAAGGATCAACAGTGGAAATACACTGCAGCTACACATACCCATCCAGAATAAATGGCCTTGATACCAAAGTTGAGAAAGCATTCTGGTTTATTGATATGAAGGATGGCGTGTATGTGGATCTGAAAACAGACCCACAGTATTCAGGTCGTGTGCAGTATGACTGTGATGAGATTAGGAATGACAGCACTCTGAGAATCACAGACCTGAGAAAGAGCGACTCAGCTGTGTACAAGTTCAGGTTCATAACAAACCAAACAGATGGAATATTTTTTGGTAAACCTGGAGTCACTCTGTCTGTCACAGGTAACATTCTCACTGGAATATTTAAAAATTCACTTCAATTGCTGTATAATTGCATGTATATTAACACAATTAATATTTCTGTTCCTTCTACACATATTTAGATCTCAAGGTCAGCAGATCATCTTCATCTTCTCACCTTCAGTGTCACAGCAGTCGTTATTTACCTCGTAATACTTCCTACATTTGGTACAAGAATGGACAGAAGATACAGGAAGACACATCTCCTTATGTATACTTCAGTTATGATTCTGCAGACAGCTATTCCTGTGCTGTAAAAGGATGTGGAGGCTTCCCCTCTCCTTCAGTGTGTGAGTTTACTTACAGTCTTCTACTGTTATATCACCATCTGCTGGAGCCTCTAAGCCATTGCACTGACACGTCTTCAAATGAAATGTTTTCATGTTTTTCTCCTCCAGATGCTCCAAAGCTTCCCTCTGTGTCAGTGAGTCCCTCTGCTGAGATAGTGGAGGGCAGTTCAGTGACTCTGACCTGTAGCAGTGATGCTAACCCAGCAGCTACTTACACCTGGTACAAGAAGAATGGAAATTTATTCCATCATCCTCAGAGACAAGAACCACAGCTTGTCCTCAGCTCCATCCAGTCCTCTGACTCTGGAGAGTATTACTGTAAAGCTGTGAACGAGCTGGGGAGGAGGACGTCTTATTACATCTCTATAGATGTGAAATGTGAGTAAAACACTGCTAATTCAAAAAGCATCATGCAACTAATGACTACATTTTAAAGCTTTATTACCCAGCCAGGCTGATGGCTCTGATTGTTTCACATTCACAGTCTGCTGCTGCAGTTCACTGAGGTATAGGTTGAGTAAAACAATTTCAAAGGAGGTCTTAAGCTTCCAAATCTAGAGCTGTATTACTATTCTTCTCAGATGTTCTGTTCTATATAGGTTTGCTACAGGTTGCTTTATAGGATTTAAGACAAAAATGATTGGTGGCAGGGAAGAGAAGGGGGGTCTCTGGTAATCCATGTAGGAGAGCACTAAGTTTCTTCACTCAAAAGGGCCATGACGAGGTAATGTGTGGCCAAGTTCCACATACAGGTCTATTATTGGTTACTGTAGACTGTGAAGTTGGTAAATAACATAGTAATCACAATTATTGTGTTGCTCCTCCTGGCTTGTGGCAGTCCATACCTAAAAACTGGTGTGTAAACAAAGATTGATAAGTTGTCTCTCATTTCTCCTCCAGATGCTCCAAAGCTTCCCTCTGTGTCAGTGAGTCCCTCTGCTGAGATAGTGGAGGGCAGTTCAGTGACTCTGACCTGTAGCAGTGATGCTAACCCAGCAGCTAACTATACCTGGTACAAGGAGAACCACACAATATTTCAGGGACCAGAGGGAAATTACTATTTCAAGTCCATCCGCTCTGAGGACAGAGGAATCTACTCCTGCACGTCTAAGAATCAATATGGACAGATCAGGTCATCTCTATCAGTAGATGTTCAGTGTAAGTACAAATAGGCAAATCAGGCATGCTGTGCACTATCAATATCACCTGATTCACCTGATTATTAATACATCACCTTAATACAGCACCTCTGTATGAGATGAAAGAAAGAGGAACATCTGTATTTTTGATAGCACTGACAGTCCTACATTCTGGATTTCTAAATACCCTGATATACTGTAACACCATGATACTGCTCAAGCCTAAATGACACAGGTCTGTCTAAATCTCCTCCAGATGCTCCAAAGCTTCCCTCTGTGTCAGTGAGTCCCTCTGCTGAGATAGTGGAGGGCAGTTCAGTGACTCTGACCTGTAGCAGTGATGCTAACCCAGCAGCTAACTATACCTGGTACAAGGAGGATGAAGACTCACCAAAAGCATCAGGACAGATCTTCACCATCACTGACGTCACAGCTGAACACAGTGGGAATTATTACTGTGAAGCCCAGAACACAAGAGGACGTCATAACTCCACCTTACATCTGACTGTTGTGGCAGGTCCTGTCAGAGGTAGATGACACTGACTGACTAACAGACAGAATGACATGGCAAAGTGATTTATCAAAATAATCCTACTAATGAGTTGTATCACATATCTGTGTATATTTCTAGATCATTCAGTAATGAATATCATCAGGTTGACTCTGGTGGTCTTGGTGCTGACTCTTCTGCTTCTCCTGAGTCTGTGGACGAGGTAAGACAATAAAAATCCATCAGTTCAGTCACTGCTCTTTATTTTGTTCTAACCTTCTGTATTTGTTGTTGACTGGATCCAGGAAGAAGAAAACTCTGAGCTTCACCACTGAAGCACAGAAACCTGTAGAGATAGAGGTGAGAGAGAAAGAGAGGCCCTGTTGACAAAACTTCCTCTATATCACAGTTATAATAACTTGGCTCATAAAAACACTTGAACATGAAGGAGATGTGAAGCAAATTCATGTTTAAAACACAACTTGCTGAGTAGGAACCAGTAAAGAATTTGGCCAAAACAAACTTTCAGCAAATCAGTGAAATCAAATAAAACTCTTAATATATGCAGGTTTCATGAATAAGCCTCATTTTGTGGTCTCTCTCCATCAGTTAGACTCATGTCCTGCGTATGAGAACGTCTCAGACGCTGCAGCACAGACAGAAGACACAGAGGAGCAGGAAGACCTGGTGTGAAGTCCAGTCAGGTTAGAGCCTCCTGCATCAAATAAAACAGGCCCACTTCAGATTTATAGTCACAGTTCCAACCATAACTTTACACAAGTTTTATGTGATTGTCTTCAGATGCAGTTGAACCAGAGGCGGGACTCACCTGATGGAAACAAAGTAGTACGGCATGGAAATATCAGTGTGGAGAGTGAGGCTGTGGAGGATGTGGGAGAAGTGGATACATTTACTTGTAGGTCCATTATGAGACAATATGCACAGATATGCAAAAGGCCTCACCACCTCTCCTACACTGGATCAAAACACAGACTTTGTCGTGACTTTGCCTCTTTTTCTGTTTGTGTGTGTCTGCTTGGCATCATTTTTAGTCCCTTCCTGGTTGGTGTGTGTTACTCTGAGTGACACTTTGTAGATGGAGGCCTTGGAGCCCCTGGGCCTGTACCTGTTAGGTCCATTCAGCCTTTAACTTAATGTCAGTTTTCAGTAGCAGCAGCAGGTAGGAGTCAGCAGCACAGGCAGTCAGCAGCAGCATGTAGCACAACGTTTAGAAGAATGTGGTGTTGGCAGCTTGAACTGAATCATGTCCAGGTGTCAAACATGATTTATAGTTTAGATCAGCTGATGGTCAGGTGCTGTGTGACTCACTGACTTATAACTCACTGCTTAAACTATGCAAGCTTATTTCTACCTATACAGTTATATTACACAAGTGTAGACATTGAATTTGTTATGGAAAATGTTATCATGAAATTCTACATAATAAATATATTGTGAAAAATCCTCATCAGCTTCTTTTCAAAGTGTTCCTGTGTCTGATTCAAGTAAACAGTCAGCTTCAACAACAACTTGTGCAACACCCTGATGATGCACCTTTGTTTCACTAACACAAGTTGTTTCAAAGAGTTTACTGTTGACACTCTCTGAACTTAATCTGGACCTCTGATGCTTCAAATCAAGTGTTGTGGGTAAAAGACTTAAACTGCCAAAGGTTTTACTGATAAAATGTGAACATGAACCAGGAGTGAATTTAAATTTGAGTCATCAACCAGTGATGGATGGTAAAGTGTTGTTTCAGGGTGCTGATTCAGTATCTGTGATGTTTCACTGTCCTCTAGTGGGGAAGCTTCAGTGTGACACATTCAGGCTTCATCACTCTGAGTGCTCCCTCCACTGTCTGCTTTAAAGGGTCAGTTCACCCAAATTACAAATAGACATATTTTCTCTTTTACCTCCAGTGGTATCTAGACATGCAGGTAGGTTTTTGGGTGGTTTCCTAAATATAGGGTGAGTCTTGTTGTGTTTGGTTGTTTTATTTTCTAATTTGAATGTAGGACTTCTCTACACACAGTTTATCCACAACTGAACCATCTTTGAACAAGATACTGATACTGAAGAATGCAGATCCCAATTCTCTTCCCTCAACCTCACCCGTTGGTTTCAGGTGCACTCGCCAGATAGATTGCCCTCAACTACGAAGGGATAGTGTTGAGGGGTAGGGAATTTTACCTACGAATTGGGACGCCACTTCATGCAAGTTAGCGTAACAGACGTGTTCACCTACGCCACATGTATCGTCGACGTAGGCTTCTTGCACTCATTTCCAAAATGTCGGCTCCAGTGGTTGTAAAGTGGTTGTGTAAATGCAGGCACGCTCATCATGTATATCAATAAAACTACCTAAATGTGTGCAGCGTTAATGGCTTCACAGAGAACTCTGTAGATATTCATGTCGGCTACATCGTGAATTAGCAGTTTTCAAGCATTCATATTCTAACTCAGCGCTTACAGATAACAATGCATATGCAGAAACATAATCGCATGCTTATTTGCGAAAATAGTACTTACAGTTGTGCGACAGCTTTCTCATGGAGGCTGCCATCTTCCTGGAAAACTCGCCTGGCTGGATAGTTTCACAATGCATCCTGGGAAATTCAGTCTTCCCTTCAGTTGAGATGGGTTCATAAGTGTGCATCGCACGGCCCTTCAAATTAAGTGGAGATTTTAAGGGCTGAAAAGCACTTCCCTAAAGTTGGGGACACCCTAGCCCTTCACAGGAACACGCAAAAACAAGGGCGAGGGCCAATTTTGATGGGAAGTGTGAGTATTGGGACGGACCCTTAGTGTGTGAAAAAAAAGAGTCGCAGGTGGCACCTTGCACCTTTGTATGGTAGCCTTGGCCACTAGTGTATGAATGGGTGTGACTCATAGTGTGAAAAGCACTTTGAGTGGTCAGAAGACATGATCATGTTTGGTTAACTCTAACAGGCATGTGAGTTTCTCACCTCTCAGTGTTCTGCATTTCTCTGAAAACAGAAGCAACCTGACCACAGAGTGATGAGAGAAGAAACCAACTGAGAAAACAAAATGCACATCATTTTCCATCCCTTCTTTTAACTAATACTCTTCATTCCATCCTGTTCAATAAAACTGCCTCATGGTTCACAGGTTGAATACGTTCCTGTTCTGTCACTACAGCTGCAGACTGTGTGACATCCTGTGGCGCACATAGAGATGAACTGTCTGTCTGTTTTTCTTTTCTCTTTATGAATGCTCTCTTGTGGTGTCGGTCGGATGTTTGCAGCAAAACAGCTTTGATATCATAATTCTATTGTTTAAACTACATTATTTAAAACAACCCAACTTTGTTGTTTTGTGGGTATTTATTTAGTAAATAGACTTGAATTCATGTAACGCCTCTCTAGCCTTCTGACCACTGAATTTGTCTCATCTTGCATGTTAATAATCTAACCAGGAAGGAAATGTAGACGTTTAACAGTCTGATATCTAACTTCTGCTTATTGTCAACAGAGGAGAGGCATCTTTGAAGACGACGTCCTTCTTCACTGTGAGTAGAAACAGTTTATTGATGTAACTGATGCTGTTTACCTGCTGTGAGCATTATTTTATCTACTGACAGGTTTTATTGTCTCACACAGAGAGACGAGAGGAGCAGCTATGAGTCTGACTGCAGCAGCCAGAGGATTTGTCGTCTTCCTCCTCTCTGTGTCAGGTACTGTAGATCTACAGTTACATTCATCACATTAAAAGAGGGGAATGTGGGAAAATGTGGGACTGAAGGTCACATGTGGAAATAAGCAGATCAGAGTTGTGTGAAAGGAAAGCTTCCCAGAAACATTACAAATATTACTTTTGTGTGCAAGTGTGGAAACAGCCCATATGCATAGGGTCTTGGTTTGTTTAATCAGTTCTAAAGTCCACCCTGGTTGCAGAGGCGACAGCTCAAGTGGCCGACAGTTAGTTTCTATCTGCAGCTACTTTTATCATGGTGAAGTGTTTTGGAGGGATATTGGTCTCACAGTGAAATCAAGTTATATTGTCTCAACTTTTCTTATATCATCATCGTGTCATCATCTGCACCAAACCCTGCTAGTTCCTTCTGTATTCTGTGAGCTCAGTGTGATATTTCCGTGTTCTGTGTCGATAGTACTGATTGGCTTTTATCTTATCTTTGAATTAAAGCTACTATAAACAGTTTTATGGAGCTGCATTTGTTTCTTTATTATTCAATCAAACAGAGTAGGTTTTGCAATCAAAAAATGTTGTAAATGATTGATTAAAAAATGCAAATCCTAAAGTTTTGTTTGCGAGC
The DNA here is from genome assembly GCF_011397635.1 of Epinephelus fuscoguttatus. NCBI lineage: Eukaryota > Metazoa > Chordata > Actinopteri > Perciformes > Serranidae > Epinephelus > Epinephelus fuscoguttatus. The sequence goes on from NC_064754.1 coordinate 5,765,744, forward strand.
CATTTCTTTTCATTTGCAAGTCAAAAAGTTTTGTGAATAAAAAGTTCAACCTGGTGGGCGGGGCCTAAACTGAAAGCTGTAAGACACGTCTCTATTGGCCAGTCTCAATAGGAATGACAGCTTGCAAAGCTTTTTTTCTCCTTCTTCTCTCGGTTGGCGGATTGCAAACAATTTAAAGGTGCATACCGCCACCTACTGTACAAGAGTGTGCAACATCATGTTATTTAGCCTGTTTCTTAAATTCTACTCATCAGCCTAGTACGCTTGCAAAGCAACATGGGAGTTCTGTAGTTCACAGGGAATTCAGTGCAGAAGCTGTGGTGAAAATCAATTCTGAAACCGAAGTTTTTCAGGCTCTGGTTTCCAAAAAAAGATTCGTCCACACGAGTGGTGTGATAAAAAAATATGATATACATGCCAAAGTAGTAGGTGGCGATGTAACCTCTAACGGAAAGGCCATTTTAACCAATCAGAAGTCAGAGTCAATACAGTTGGAATAGGGAAGTGCGGAAAATAAAAACAATAAAAATAATCAGTAGTGTACCCTTAATAGATAATTTGTTTATATGGTTTGTACTGTGCTTCGTGATATTGTTTGAGGGAACTGTAACGTAAGGTAACTGCAAACGAGTGGATGCAACCGTCACTAATGCTAACGTAGATCCTCAGCTGTTACGACTTTAATTTTGACAGTCTAACCTGTGACAACACATTAGCTAAGGTTGGAAGGACTGTAACTGTTGGTAGCTGTTGTTGATTTTGTTTAAATACGTTGAATTAGAATTTTATGGGTTACTGTTTGACAGACGAATGAGCTAAGCTAACTGACGCTAACGTCAACTGTCACTTGTTGCCATAGCAACAGTAAACATTCACACACGGGCTAAGTGCAGAGTGCAGAATCAAGCTTCATTGTAAATATAGTTAAGACACATTGTATTTAACACAGGATGTGGGATTTTAGTAGTGAGTCAACTTGGACTATAGGCCTAATAATAGCAAGAATGTTTTATTTGAACTGGTGCATGTAGATTGCTTTTGTTTAGCTGGCAGAATTATTCTACAGCTTAACGGTCAGTACTGTCAATGCCCCGGGATGTAGCAGTAATGCCGACTGTCGAGCGTTTCCAGTGGGAGAGAGGGAATCGTGGGTGTAGCCCGCTCTCTATGTAGCCACGTCAAACCCACCAATAGAAACTCTTCTCTCATCCATCAGCGTAGGCCCCGCCCATTAAGTGCAGTTGAACTTGCAAGCAAAACTTTAACTCGCAAGCAAAGAGGACTGATCTGCAAGCAAAATGATCACACGTTTTTACTTACAAACTTGATTTTTGATTGCAGTTCAAGAAATATGCTCTCAAAACAGTTTCATATGATTGCAGCAAAAAGACACAAAAATACCTCCATACAGTTTCCTCCGCCTCAGTGCTCTGCAGTTATTTTTAGTTTTCACACTCAGCAGCAACCTGACCACAGAGTGAACAGAGAGGAAACTAACAAAGAAAAGCACTGACTCTAATAATTTATATTTCTCCTCTTGTCCTGGTCAGTAAACTGCATTAAAGGTCTCAGGTCCAAAAACATTCCTGTTCTCTTCACTGCAGCTTCACACTGGATAATGTCCTGCCTCAGTGCACATAGAGACTAACTCTAGACAGCATGTGCACGTCTTCCACTCTTCTTTAGCACTGACTGTGTAACTGTGCAAACACTGTGAATACTTACAGTATGTACTACCACCAGTGGCGCGCCCAGAAAGTGTTCATAAGGGTGGTCAGATGGGGCCACTGAAATGTTGGTGTGACACACCAAAACTAAAAGCGATAAGTGAATCTCAGGAATTCTATTCTGCTGTTGTAGTTTATAGTTTAGATGAAAACTATGTCAATATGGAGAGTTAAGGAATTGCACACTGATATACTTTGGTTTCTGATTTCACAGTTAATGATGCAAATTACCTGATGTGCATTGTCTTATAACGGCAAAACATTTACTGGCAACAAGCCTTCTGAAGTTTAGGGGAGACTCGTGGGTTCCCATAGAAACCATTTTCATTTAGATATCTTGAGGTGAGAGTTCAAGTGACTCCTTTGAAAATGTCTAAACTTGGAACATATTTTAGCCCCGTTTCTGACAAGCTATGCTGACATGTCTAGTTTAACAGGATACCACTACCTTCTTGCTAGGTTTAAAAAGTGCACCACAGCCTCCTAAAAACAGGAATGTCAGTGACTTGACAGTCTTTTTTAAAATTAACTGAACAAAGCTGAAACACACAGAAAAGTCTATATTCTAGTTAGATGCATCATGTGGAACATTATATGACAATGACTGCAGATGATCAGTCTGATAATTGAGGACTTTAAAGCTTGTCCAGGTTATCTTTCCCCAAATCACATCAGTACTTTAATTAACGTTGTCTTATTGACTGATTGTTTACTGAAGTCACTGAGTCTGATTGTGGTTCCTGATGTGCTCTGTGTTACAGTGATACAGGGTCAGGATGACTGGGGAGTGACTTACACCTCTACTGAGATCTGTGCTGTAAAAGGATCAACAGTGGAAATACACTGCAGCTACAGATACCCATCCAGAATAAATGGCCTTGATACCAAAGTTGAGAAAGCATTCTGGTTTATTTCCATCTTTGTGGATCTGAAAACAGACCCACAGTATTCAGGTCGTGTGCAGTATGTCTGTGATGAGATAAAGAATGACTGCACTCTGAGAATCACAGACCTGAGAGAGAGCGACTCAGCTGTGTACAAGTTCAGGTTCACAACAAACCATCCCAATGCTTATACTGGTGAACCTGGAGTCACTTTGTCTGTCGCAGGTAACATTCTCACTGGAATATTTAACAATTCCCATTCAAATGTTTAATTGCATGTATGTATTAACACAATTAATATTTCTGTTCCTTCTACACAGACTTAGATCTCAAGGTCAGCAGATCATCTTCATCTTCTCACCTTCAGTGTCACAGCAGTCGTTATTTACCTCGTCATACTTCCTACATCTGGTACAAGAATGGACAGAAAATAAAAGAAGGCACATCTCCTTATGTAGACTTCAGTTATGGTTCTGCAGACAGCTATTCCTGTGCTGTAAAAGGATGTGAGAACTTCCCCTCTCCTTCAGTGTGTGAGTTTACTTCCAGTCTTCTACTGTTATATCACCATCTGCTGGAGCCTCTAAGCCATTGCACTGACACGTCTGTGTTAAATTGTTTAATGCTCTCATTTAGCTAATTTACCAACCAGAGATCATCAGTAGACATGACAGTGTCCAAACACACTGAACCAGCTTCATTTCCTTCATCCTCAGACACACAAATTCATTTTTAAATTCAATGTTCTTATGTTTTTCTCCTCCAGATGCTCCAAAGCTTCCCTCTGTGTCAGTGAGTCCCTCTGCTGAGATAGTGGAGGGCAGTTCAGTGACTCTGACCTGTAGCAGTGATGCTAACCCAGCAGCTAAATACACCTGGTACAAGAAGAATGGAAATTTATTCCATCATCCTCAGAGACAAGAACCACAGCTCATCCTCAGCTCCATCCAGTCCTCTGACTCTGGAGAGTATTACTGTAAAGCTGTGAACGAGCTGGGGAGGAGGACGTCTTATTACATCTCTATAGATGTGAAATGTGAGTAAAACACTGCTAATTCAAAAAGCATCATGCAACTAATGACTACATTTTAAAGCTTTATTACCCAGCCAGGCTGATGGCTCTGATTGTTTCACATTCACAGTCTGCTGCTGCAGTTCACTGAGGTATAGGTTGAGTAAAACAATTTCAAAGGAGGTCTTAAGCTTCCAAATCTAGAGCTGTATTACTATTCTTCTCAGGTGTTCTGTTCTATATAGGTTTGCTACAGGTTGCTTTATAGGATTTAAGACAAAAATGATTGGTGGCAGGGAAGAGAAGGGGGGTCTCTGGTAATCCATGTAGGAGAGCACTAAGTTTCTTCACTCAAAAGGGCCATGATGAGGTAATGTGTGGCCAAGTTCCACATACAGGTCTATTATTGGTTACTGTAGCCCGTCAGTTAGCTTTATAGAGGAGACAACAGCCTGTCTCACAATGTCTGAAGTAGGTAAATAACATAGTAACCACAATAATTGTGTTGCTCCTCCTGGCTTGTGGCAGTCCATACCTAAAAACTGGTGTGTAAACAAAGATTGATAAGTTGTCTCTCATTTCTCCTCCAGATGCTCCAAAGCTTCCCTCTGTGTCAGTGAGTCCCTCTGCTGAGATAGTGGAGGGCAGTTCAGTGACTCTGACCTGTAGCAGTGATGCTAACCCAGCAGCTAACTATACCTGGTACAAGGAGAACCACACAATATTTCAGGGACCAGAGGGAAATTACTATTTCAAGTCCATCCGCTCTGAGGACAGAGGAATCTACTCCTGCACGTCTAAGAATCAATATGGACAGATCAGGTCATCTCTATCAGTAGATGTTCAGTGTAAGTACAAATAGGCAAATCGGGCATGCTGTGCACTATCAATATCACCTGATTCACCTGATTATTAATACGTCACCTTAATACAGCACCTCTGTATGAGATGAAAGAAAGAGGAACATCTGTATTTTTGATAGCACTGACAGTCCTACATTTGGGATTTCTAAATACCCTGATATACTGTAACACCATGATACTGCTCAAGCCTAAATGACACAGGTCTGTCTAAATCTCCTCCAGATGCTCCAAAGCTTCCCTCTGTGTCAGTGAGTCCCTCTGCTGAGATAGTGGAGGGCAGTTCAGTGACTCTGACCTGTAGCAGTGATGCTAACCCAGCAGCTAACTATACCTGGTACAAGGAGAATGAAGACTCACCAAAAGCATCAGGACAGATCTTCACCATCACTGACGTCACAGCTGAACACAGTGGGAATTATTACTGTGAAGCCCAGAACACAAGAGGACGTCATAACTCCACCTTACATCTGACTGTTGTGGCAGGTAAGTTTTACATTCATGTTTTCAGCGAGGGCAGGAAATCTAGTTGGAGTGATGTGAGGACTCTAAAACTTCACCTGGGCCTCCCTCGGCATATGGTTGAGTAGATAATGGCTGAATTTTCATTTTTGGGTGCACTATCCCTTTCACCATGATGTAATACATGCACTGTTTGGTCATATATTACTCTGTGGGGCGAATGGGCCCAAACATGCTGTAACACCCTGATTAACTGTGTTTTGTTTAGATCGTAGTTCCTCAGGAGCAGGGAAGTTAGTAGCTGCTGGAACAATCACTGTTGTTCTCCTGGCTGTCATACTCCTCGCTGTGTTCCTGTGGATCAGGTGAGCACTTCTGTTTTGACCGAATCATTGTTTGTTAAATCACTGAAAGTCAGTTTGTCAGACCTAAAACTTTGAATGATTTTTTAATTTTTTTCAATTGATTCTCCGGACCAGAAAAAAGAGAGCTTCCAGGGACTCGTCTGAGCCTGGAGAGAGAGCAGACAACAGGGAACAGGTGAGAAAAGTGACGTTTATTATTCAGGAAGAAAATAAATTCTGGTTCCTGTTCATTCACACTGCTGAGTCAACCACTCATCTGACTGAGAGGGACCTCATGTTGCTCTTTTCACATCCTTCTTCACAGATGTTAATTTCTATCATGCTCTCTTTGATTCGTCTCTTGTCTTGGATGTGACCAAGGTCTTGTCTACACATTTACAGTTTTTTGTTGTTTTTTCTTAACAGATATTTTCCCCGACTCAGTTTATAATGCATCCAGACAGCACCTGTCATGGGGGAATGGTACACCGCCGGACAGCATCAATTTGAAATGCTGCCAGTAACGATGTGATATAAGGAGCTGGACAGTCCCTATAGGGTGGGTGGGTGGGTGTGGTGATAGATGGCTCCAATAAACCCTGGACTTTAACCCAGGAACCTGGTGTTTGCTTCCTGTATGAATGTAGAGCCAAATCATGTGTTGTTGTAGCCTAAACCTAGCCACCTGCTTTTCTTGACGTCCCATTGTAGCTTGCAGCGTCCTGAAACATCAACAGCAGACGCAGGAGGATACCAAGTGCATAATATGTAGACATGAATGTCCACTGACAAAGCGACATGTGACGACTTGGGATGAGAATGTGTTGCTGCTGCACCCAGTGTTATTTCGTCTGCTTTGGCATCCGGATTTTAAAGTCTGCCAGAAACAAAGGATCAGGCATAGTTTGGGATCAGGTGCAGTCTAACCAGCAGATGGTGGGACACTTTTGAGAAATGGGTTGTTGATGAGGAGTAGAAGGAAACCTTTAGCATGTACAAAGCACGACTGTTTCTTTGTTATACCGAAGGAGAATCAACGGTGATGAGATCTCCAGTAGGTGTTCTGATGAAGGTTGTCTGTACACGACCTTTGTGATGGGGGAGACCATCGAAGATAGCTAACGCTGACGAGTGTTTGGGGCCGTTTTTGTGTTCTTGAGTAAACAGAGATATTTTGTAGAACAAAGATTGTGTGGACAGAATTTTCTGATTTAAACTTTGGATGAAAATTTCCATTTTTGAAAAAAACTGTCTACATGTGGACGGGGCCTAAACTCCTGGTACTTTCAGAGTCTCACCTGCTTTCTGTCCTTTCCTCTTCTTCTGTCATACAGCAGCATGTTGGTGAAGCAGTGATATTAAACACATTATTACAACAGCTGCTGTTGCTTTGACTTTTTCTGTCCTGGTTGTAATCCTCTGCCTTATTTAAAATAAATGTTGTCTCTGTGATGTCTACCTGGTCAGACACAGCCAGAGGAGCAGGGTGACCTTCAGTATGCCAGCATCCATTTCTCCAACCAGGCAGATCCTCTCTACTCCAACATGAGACCAGCTCAGCCCCTCAGACACACGGAGCAACGAGAAGACGTTGAGTACGCTACTGTCAAGTTCAACAGTGCCAGAACTGCCCCGAGGTGAGCAGCTCCTCACACACCAACATTATCCTCACTACAAGTAAAATGACATAACTGTGAAATGAATGTGTTGCATTTTCCTGCTCTCTATTGTTAGTTTGTTTGTATATAATTAGAATGATGTTATTTGATACTGTCTACAGAACCAGAGGTCGGGGAGGTGGAGAGGATCCAGCTGCATTGTACAGCACAGTCAACAAAACCAGATGACCACAGCAGGCATTGCATTTACAGTCTGATATGTCAGATATATAATCGGGTAACTTTTGATTTTTCAAACACATTTCTCAGGATGGGTCTCAAGAATGTACAAAGAGACAATTCTACATCTTAGAGAAACTCAAATTCATGAATTCAACGTACTACGGAAGCCGAGTTTTTTTTAATGCAGTTACATCAAGATCACAAGTTCATTATTTTGTTTGGTTTAATGCATGTTGATTCTTGAGATAATTTATCACAAGAAAACAACTTTTGCTTTTTCAAAATTACGGGATAATTACTGAGACCTTGAAAATGAGTGTGTGGTTCATTTGATCACACCTGATTTCAGCCTTCAAGATCACCTGGCATGAGGAGGATTCATAAGCAGGGCTAAGATGCTTTGTGAATAATTTTCATCTTTACGAAGTTACAAGGAAAAATGAGAAAATGTCACAATTTTTAGAATTTTCTTGGTATTTCAATTTTGTACTTTGGAGCAACTCTTTGTACGTTGGAAGCTTTAAGAATATGGGCCCTGATTGTCACTGACAGTCTGCATGGCTGCATGTTTACAGGAATATAAGTGGGATATTCATTTTCATTAGCCATGTACATGAACAGTTTAGTAGGAATATTGTCTTCTTTAGAATAAAAGGAAAAATCCAGAATATTTTGTGCATGTAAATGTAGTTACAGAGAGGCAGTGCAGACCTCAAAGTTTAAACTGTGACATGGAAGGACTGCAAAATGTCTCCGTGGTGACAAATCACACCTGAGATCTCTTATGTATTATAAGTTACAGCTTATTAAATATTATTATTTTGCTGCTTCCCTGTTGAAGGGGAACATGTTTGCTGATAGTTGCAGTTTCCAACTGTTGCCACTAGATATTAGTAGTGAGTTCTATTTTACTGATAACAGACAACTTCCATCATCCTGTCAAGTACATTTCTCTCATTCTGTACACAATATATCTTTACCATCTTTTCCTTGTTTCCTCTTTTTTATTTGATTTTATGTTTTACCAGTTTGAACACAGCTGGTTTTATTGTTGAGTCAAGTGTCATTTATCAGAATCCTTATGCTTATTTTGTGAATTATCTCTACACTTCACCTGCTCATGAGTTATTTACATCCCTGTCTTCTTTATACACATATCTGAAGTGTTTTTGTTTTGTATTTGTTTGTACTTTTAACTCCATGTATTTACATTTACATTTTGTACTTGTGCTTTATTGTTTCATCTCGCTTAATTAAAAAAATGCATCAAAGCAGTTAAGATCTTTTCTTTTCTTCCCCTCTTACTCGTGTTGTTTGGCCTGATGAGTTAGTGTCTTTTTGGTAATAGGTCATTTGAACAGTGTTTGTTGTGCAGTCTTTTGTGTTTGTTATTAACCCTTTAACATCTCATTTGTCTTCTGCTCTGATTAAACAGCACTGGGTTTAAGACTAGATAATAATCTACTCAGTGGCACTAGAGGGTGCTGTTTAGGAGGACTAGTAGAGGTGAGCGGTCTGAGTCCATGAAATCAAATATTGCTATTATACTGCTATTTATTGCAGCTGGTCAGTGTTTAATGTACACGTTAGAAACTGTCGAGCAAATTGTGTTGTGACGAGTGTGTTGGATGAAAATGGACTCCATATCCCAAGTTATTAGCCCTGCAAACTATCAGGTGTTACTGCATTGTTTCCCTTTGATTGTTTGGATTACCTGCAGCAGCTTACTGAAGTGAACAGGAGTCCTCTGGACTGCCTCTCAGATTTAGGCATGGATTACTGAAGGAGTTTACCAGGCACAGGCCCAGGGGCCCAAAGTCTTAGGGGGGCCCTCTGGCCTTCACCTGCAAAATGTCACTTTATTTAACGTGTACCAACCAGGAGGAGACTCAAAATGACCAAAAGGAGACACACAGAGATGCAAAGAGACACAACAAAAACAACAAAAAGGGGCAAAACAACACAAAGATGACGAGAAAGAATTAGCTACAAGAGATAAATAACTACAAAGAGATGCAAAACTACCACACACAAAATTACCACAAAGATACAAAACCAAAAAAAGATGCATAACAAAGACAAAGTCTGTGTGTCTTGCTCCTGTGAAGGAGAGGTGTTGGGGCCTTTTGCAGGTCTGAGCCCAGGCTTCCATTCGCTCATAATCCACCTGCAGATTTAAGAGCTACCATCAGAGCTGAAACACTTTGGGAATTACTCTCAGACCAGATTATTGCAAGTCTTAAAGTTAGGACTCACAGCTCTTTTGACTCTTATTTTAAGAGTACTTTAGGAGAAACTTTTAGCCTCGACAGGTTTGTGAATAAGGCCCCACCTTTAGGTGAGCAGCAGCAGAACATGATATCCAGCATCTGTGTGTAATCAAAGAGTCTCTGCCAATCACAGTCATTTAAAGAACTGCCTGTGATAAAGCAAAATGAAAAAACTGGTGACAAATTACAAAGTGCAGTGATGACACAGTGAGCAAAGTGAGGCTGAGTGGCAGCAGTGTCTGAGCTGCAGCGCTGCTCCATTTTATTGTCTTTGTTTCTTTTATTTTCTAGAGTGCAGTCGTTCCTCATTCACTTCCCTCTCAGTCTGTCTCTTGTGCTGCGCTAACTCGTGAACTTCCCCCCGGGGATCAGTCAAGTCTCTTATCTTATCTTTATTGGTTTCCTGCATTGGTTTCCTCAACTGCAAAGATATGAAGAGGTGGGTTTATGCTAATCTCCTCGTGGAAGGTTTGTTCGGCCACTTTTTGAACCAGCTTTTTATCTGCCTTTCACCACTACTGTAATACTTTTTTAGGCCCTAAATTGTGCCCATGTTTTGTTTTTTTTTTAAGTCTCTTTAAATGGTGTTTAAAACTAGTTTCTTTAATAGATATATAAAGAGGTTCATAGTGTGCTAAAACAAGTTACTTTCTTTGCCTTGAGTTCAGTCTTCTGGCTCAAGCCGTATGTAAATAATGTCAACAGGAAGGAAGTGTGGAGTATTTTTAACAGCTTGACTTCTGTCTTCTGCTTTCAGACCACATGCACAAGTTATCTTGTCAAGACCACTTCCCTTCACATGAAGTGTTCTGTGATGTGACTGCTGTATGTGATTTACCCGCAGACATGTCTTATCGTCTCTGAAGACACACAGCGAGATGAGAGGAGCAGCTATGAGTCTCACTTTTGTCGTCCTTCTCCTCACTCTGCCAGGTACTGTGTTTCTACGTCTCTGTGAGTTTAAGCAAGAACCTTAAATTCATTTAGCTATTCGATGATCCGTAGGTCACCATGTTTCTAGATCTGACCGTTAAAGTGACGCACTGCCTATCCTTAAAACACTGGACCTCGTAAGTGCACTCCGTACTTCTTCTTGGATGTATAAATGTCTGTATCCAGATTGTTAGGTCTCAGCTGTTTGTGGATTTTGTCATATTTTCACATTAAATCTTTCTGGAATTATTAATCTGTTCAGTGCCCTATTATCTTACAAACACACAAAAATATATTGTTATGGTGTATTTCTGTACCTTGTCACGTGTTATTTTTTCTGTCCACTCCAATGGGTAAAGAATCTGAAAAGAAGTGCAGTTCTAGAAACACAGATGAGGTAGATGAAGTCAGTTTTCTGATGCTGTCGTGAATCTGCTTGTGGTTTCTCCTGTGTTACAGTGATGAAGGGTGAAAATGGCTGGCGAGTGACTTACACTCCTCCTCAGATCTGTGCCTTAAAAGGATCCACAGTGATAATACACTGCAGCTACACATACCCATCCACAATATATCCTGTTAATCCAGCTGAGAAAATATTCTGGTACACGAAAGAGAGTAATGGTGTTTATGTAGATCTGAGAACGGACCCGGAGTATTCAGGTCGTGTGCACTATCACTGTGGAAACAACCTCTGCACTCTGACCATCACAGACCTGAGAGAGAGCGACTCAGCTGAGTACTATTTTAGATTTCTAACAACCCAACCAGATGGGAGATATACTGGTGTACCAGGAGTCACTCTGTCTGTCACAGGTAACATTTCCATCTCAGTATTTATTTGATTACTTACAAGTGCTCATCTTTTCTTTCTTTCTCTCAGTATACTCGAAAGTGAAGACTGCTTTTCCTCTTTCACGTGTTCAGATCTCCAGGTGCAGGTGAGCAGATCAGAGGTCCACACGTCTTACATCAGGGCAGAGCTGAAGTGTCACAGCAGCTGTCACCTGCCTGGTCCTCCTCGCTACATCTGGTACAAGAATAGACAGAAAATGTGGGGACCAAAGTATCTTTCTTTGACAGACGACATTTATGATCCTGCAAGCAGCTATTCCTGTGCTGTAACAGGACATGAGAACTCCTCCTCTCCTACAGTGTGTGAGTTTACCTACAGTCGTTAGCTACCATAACGCCATCTGGTGGAGCCTTTTAGTGAGTGTTCTGTGTCATGACTGCACGTGTCTTTAATATGAGAGACATATCTGTGCCTGTGTGGTTGTGTGTGTGTGTGTGTGTGTGTGTGTGTGTGTGTGTGTGTGTGTGTGTGTGTGTGCTTTTTGTTTGAGACGGTTTCTAACTGAGTGAACTGACTCACAAGTACCTCGATAGCAGCAGTGCTTCCTGTCTTATTTCCTGCAGCGTACAGTGTACAAGAATATCCTTTACAAAAGAAAGGTGACAGTGCCGTCCCACAATTCCTTGCAGCAGCAACATTTAAAGAGATGCACCATTTGTCTGTTCTTTGGAGAGTGAGCTATTCTGTCATGTTATACAGCCACAGTCTGTATCAGCTATAATATTTCTGATTACTGTTTTCTTTATTGAAGCCTCTCAGCAAATATAGCTCATATCATATATAGTTATATCATTGTACTTGTACAACCAGGGTGACAATAAACATCTCTACAAGATCATAATCAGCATATTAACATTAACACAAAACAGGGATGTTTTAAGACAGATGATGTATTTGTCCTGTCAGCTGGGAAAGGCTGAATCACCCCTGCCACCCCCCCTGGTTCAACTCATCCCGCTCTCCACTGTATATGGGGAACATTTACCCAGCATGGCCTTGAACACAGAAATACACAAATGGCCAGTCTATCAAATCATAAATGAGTACAGGAAACTGCATTGATTATACATCATAAAGCACTGTGGTGCAGAGAGACAAGACGCAGCATGCATGTAGACGATTTAACATTTAACATTTAAAAAATAGAAACCTTAATTTCAGCTTCAGTTTACACACTGAAGCACTCCCACAAAATATTCTCTGATCTGATTGTGGTTCCTGATGTGCTCTGTGTTACAGCGATGCGGGGTGAAAAAGGCTGGGGAGTGACTTACACCTCTACTGAGATCTGTGCCTTCAAAGGAACAACAGTGGAAATACACTGCAGCTACAGATACCCATCCAGAATAAATGGCCACAATACTGCAGCTGTAAAAACATTCTGGTTTACGACAAGGACTGATATTGATTTTGTGGATCTGAAAACAGACCCACAGTATTCAGGTCGTGTGTATGATCACTGTAATAAGAATGATTGCACTCTGAGAATCACAGACCTGAGAGAGAGCGACTCAGCTGTGTACAAGTTCAGGTTCATAACAAACCAACCAGGTGGAAAATACTGGGGTCAACCTGGAGTCACTCTGTCTGTCACAGGTAATGTTTTCACTGGAAGATAGTTAGTTTGAAATGTGTAATATCGAGGAAGAATAACTATCAGTGCATGCATGTGTTCCTGCCAGTTGCTTCTAAAATATTGTCTCTGTTGGTTAATCACAGAGCCACAGCTCCAGGTACATGTGAGGAGATCAACAGTCAAGCAGAATTCTACCTGGACAGAGCTGACATGTCACAACAAGTGTCAGCTGCCTGATCGTTCGTCTTACGTCTGGTACAAGAATGAACTGAAAGTTGAAAATGAGAAAGTTTATTTTCATCCACATCCAGTAAATCCTTCCGACAACTATTCTTGTGCTATAAAAGGATACGAGATGTTCCCCTCTCCTTCAGTGTGTGAGTTCACTTCTCTTTGGTTCTTTTATTCAAACTGATATTTCAGTCATTCAGTTAATTCATAGTTTTATTCTTTAGCTGCACACAAATAGGAATTGGGGACAATTTTATCCCAGAAAGAAATCATCAGAAGATACTTAGAAATAAAAAAGGAAAATAGGAAACAATGCTACTTTCAAGGTGTGTAACTGGAATAAAGCGCACAAGCAACACAGAGTCTTTAAAATCTCATGACCACGGTTAAGTGTGAGCTCCAGGATCAGCACCCTGGACAGTGAGCTCCAGGATCAGCACCCTGGACAGTGAGCTCCAGGATCAGCACCCTGGACAGTGGGCTCCAGGATCAGCACCCTGGACAGTGAGCTCCAGGATCAGCACCCTGGACAGTGAGCTCCAGGATCAGCACCCTGGACAGTGACAATGATCAAACATTAAAAACAAAAGAGAATGTATTCTGTTTGACTTTCCTTCATTTCTTCCTGATTCTCTTTAGGAAGCAAAACATCAACAAACAAAACTGATCATGTTTTATGATAACATTCTCAGTTGAAGGTTAATGCATGTTTATTTGTCCTCCAGATGCTCCACAGCTTCCCTCTGTGTCAGTGAGTCCCTCTGCTGATGTGAAGGAGGGCAGTTCAGTGACTCTGACCTGTAGCAGTGATGCTAACCCAGCAGCTAACTATACCTGGTACAAGAGGAGTACAAATCCAGAGCATAAATATCTCAGTGAAGAACTACAGCTTGTCTTCAGCTCCATCCAGTCCTCTGACTCTGGACAGTATTACTGTACAGCTGAGAACGAGCTGGGGAGGAGGACGTCTGAATTCATCTCTATTGATGTGCAGTGTGAGTAAAATACAGTTTGCAAGCAACAGAGAAAATCTACTAATTGGAAGACTGGTGGTTTGATCCCTGGCTCCTCCTATATTCATATACAGATGCTCCAAATGCCTCCTCTGTGTCAGTGAGTCCCTCTGCTGAGATAGTGGAGGGCAGTTCAGTGACTCTGACCTGTAGCAGTGATGCTAACCCAGCAGCTAACTATACCTGGTACAAGGAGAACCAAACACTGTCTCAAGGACAAGAAGGTATCTATCATTTCACCTCCATCAGCTCTGAGGACAGCGGGTCCTACAACTGCAAGTCTGAGAATCCATATGGACAGATAAACTCCTCACCTATATTAATAGATGTCCAGTGTAAGTCACATTTTATTTTTTCAGGATACAAAGTCCTTCCAAATCATGCACACTCAATTAGGGGCATTCTACCAAATGTGTGCAAAGTTAGGCTGGAAATATTTTGAAATTTATTATGTTTTATTTCCAAAACTTTGTCCCTATATATATTGTACCATATGTAAAGGTCACATATCTAGTAAAATGACTGTACATTTTTATATTGTATTTTCAGACTGTTTTGGAATGTTTTTCCCAAAATTTGTCACTACCGAAACATGTAGTATTATATTATACAAAAAAATATATATCAACCTGTTATGCTTGTTCCTTCCCTTGTTTAAAGATTTAAATTTTTACAAATTTTGACTGAAGGTTTTCACAATTAAATCAATAAAAATTAATATTTTAACAAATTTCGAGGTTCAAATTATAGAATTCTTCAAAATCTAAATGCAATCTTTCTTTGTAAAATGCATAATGCTGATCAGATTGATTTCAGAGTTAATAACTGATGAAACAGAACATAAATGTAACTGATTAGCATCATAATAATTTAGTTGATAACTCAATATACTTTATTTTTTAAAAAACACCCAATGTTTCGGTAGTGACTGTACTGTTTCGGTAGTGACCATTATACTGTTTCGGTAAGGTTGCATCATATTTCCTCAAATGTATGCCTTATGGTGGGAATTACAAATTCAAAGACAAATGTTTTGTGGTCAATAAAACAATTTAATTTTTGAGAGGGCAGAGTAGAATAGAGTAGAGAAGAGTATAGTGGAGCAGAGTATAGTAGAATAGAGCAAAGTAGAGCAGAATAGAGTAGAGCAGAGTATAGTAGAGCAGAATTTAGTAGAGTAGAGCAAAGTAGAGCACAATAGAGTAGAGCAGAGTATAGTAGAGCAGAATATAGTAGAGTAGAGCAAAGTAGAGCAGAGAAGAGCAAAGTAGAGTAGAGTAGAGCAGAATATAGTAGAGTAGAGCACAGCAGAGTATAGTAGAGCAGAATATAATAGTGTAGAGCAAAGCAGAGTAGAACAGAGCAGAGCAGAATAGAGCAGAGTATAGGAGAGTAGAGGAGAGCAAAGCAGAGCAGAATAGAATAGAGCATAGTAGAGTAGAGTATAGAATAGAGCAGAGCAGAATAGAGTAGAGCATAGTAGAGTAGAGAAGAGAATAGTAGAGCAGAGTATAGTAGAGTAGAGCATAGTAGAGTAGAGTAGAGCAGAGCAGAGCAGAGCAGAATAGAGTAGAGCAGAGTAGAGTAGAGTAGAGAAGAGAATAGTAGAGCAGAGTATAGTAGAGTAGAGCATAGTAGAGTAGAGTAGAGCAGAGCAGAGTAGAGTAGAGAAGAGAAGAGAAGAGAAGAGAAGAGAAGAGTAGAGCAGAGTATAGTAGAGTAGAGGAGAGCAGAGTACAGTAGAGAAGAGCAGAGTAGAGTATAGTAGAGCAGAGTATAGTAGAGTAGAGCACAGTAGAGCAGAGCAGAGTAGAGCATAGTAGAGTAGAGTAGAGAAGAGAAGCAAAGAGTAGAGCAGAGCAGAGTAGAGCATAGTAGAGTAGAGTAGAGAAGAGAAGAAAAGAGTAGAGCAGAGCAGAGTAGAGTAGAGGAGAGTATAGTAAAGCAGAGTATAGTAGAGTAGAGCAGAGCAGAGTAGAGCAGAGTATTGTATAGTAGAGTAGAGTAGAGTAGAGTAGAGTAGAGCAGAGCAGAGTATAGTAGAGTAGAGCATAGTAGAGTAGAGTAGAGAAGAGAAGAGTATAGTAGAGCATAGTATAGTAGAGTAGAGCATAGTAGAGCAGAGCAGAGCAGAGTAGAATAGAGAAGAGAAGAGAAGAGTAGAGTAGAGCAGAGTATAGTAGAGTAGAGCATAGTAGAGTAGAGTAGAGTAGAGTAGAGTAGAGTAGAGCAGAGTAGAGAAGAGAAGAGAAGAGCAGAGTATAGTAGAGTAGAGGAGAGCAGAGTACAGTAGAGAAGAGAAGAGTATAGTAAAGCAGAGTAGAGTAGAGCAGAGTAGAGTATAGTAGAGCAGAGTATAGTAGAGTAGAGCACAGTAGAGTAGAGCAGAATAGAGCATAGTAGAGTACAGTAGAGCAGAGTAGAGTAGAGTAGAGCAGAGTAGAGTAGAACAGAGTATAGTAGAGTAGAGCAGAGCACAGTAGAGAAGAGAAGAGTATAGTAAAGCAGAGTAGCGTAGAGTAGAGCACAGTAGAGTAGAGCAGAGTAGAGTAGAGAAGAGAAGAGTATAGTAGAGCAGAGTATAGAAGAGTAGAGCATAGTAGAGTAGAGTAGAGAAGAGAAGAGTAGAGCAGAGCAGAGTAGAGAAGAGTATAGTAGACCAGAGTATAGTAGAGTAGAGCAGAGCAGAGTACAGTAGAGAAGAGAAGAGTATAGTAAAGCAGAGTATAGTAGAGTAGAGCAGAGTAGAGAAGAGAAGAGTATAGTAGAGCAGAGTATAGTAGAGTAGAGCAGAGTAGAGCAAAGTAGAGCAGAGTGGAACAGAGCAGAGTAGAGCAGAGTAGAGTAGAGCAGAGTAGAGCAAAGTAGAGTAGAGTAGAGCAGAGTAGAGCAAAGTAGAGTAGAGTAGAGCAGAGTAGAAGAGAACAGAGCAGAGTAGAGAAGAGAAGAGTATAGTAGAGCAGAGTATAGTAGAGTAGAGCAGAGTAGAGCAAAGTAGAGCAGAGTGGAACAGAGCAGAGTAGAGCAGAGTAGAGTAGAGTAGAGCAGAGTAGAGCAAAGTAGAGTAGAGTAGAGCAGAGTAGAAGAGAACAGAGCAGAGTAGAGCAGAGTAGAGCAAAGTAGAGCAGAGTAGAACAGAGTATAGTACTCTGGACCACAAAATTATAGGGTTTAACTACTGACCATTCCATTATGTCACTACTGAAATGATTATGTCACTACCGAAACTTTACCATAGGTTTCGATAGTGACATTCCTAGCTATTTTTCAGGATAACTAAAGAATGCTAGCAGTCACATGGCTAACAAGAACATGTTTGAAGAGTTGTTCACACAGAAAAACATAATATTTTGCATCAACCCCCCAAATTTTTACATAATTGAAGAGAACATGCGTTCGGTAGTGACAGTTTTAAAAGTTACACACTGATTTTCAGACTTTGGAAGACATTTATTTAAAAAATGATGGGAGTCAGCGACTTACCATGCAGACATGTAGGACGGGGTTGCAGTACTACCCCCCTTCTCAGAAATTCAGGGGTGTGGCTAA
Organism: Epinephelus fuscoguttatus; assembly: GCF_011397635.1. Lineage (NCBI taxonomy): Eukaryota > Metazoa > Chordata > Actinopteri > Perciformes > Serranidae > Epinephelus > Epinephelus fuscoguttatus. The sequence goes on from NC_064754.1 coordinate 5,783,299, forward strand.
GATCCAGACTCAACCAGTGCATTAAAACTCTTGTGTTTCGGTAGTGACATGAAAACAAGTGACACTATTTTTTTTAACATAGTTTCTTAATTTAAAAATTAATCCCACAATACATCTAAATCTTTCAAGCTCTGTTTAAAGTTAATCACAAAGATGTTTTAAATTACACTTTTGAAAAAAATATGAAAAACGTTTTAAGTGTTATTTACATGAATTGAATTTTAGAGGTCAGGGTTGGGGACAGCTACTTTCCAATAGAAAGTACCCTATAAATGGTGATTTTGTATATATTTATCTTATCACTTTTTCATTAAATGTCCTGGGTTTAAATAGGTCATAACATAATCTTTGTAAATATCTATGTCTGATTACTCAATTTTGTTATATTTGTTGTTTTTTTGGTAAGGGACAGCACTTTGCACAAAATCAGTAGAATGCCCCATTAATGACATTTGTCTCCATACATCCTATTTTTTAACTCCTTCCAGATGCTCCAAAGCTTCCCTCTGTGTCAGTGAGTCCCTCTGCTGAGATAGTGGAGGGCAGTTCAGTGACTCTGACCTGTAGCAGTGATGCTAACCCAGCAGCTAACTACACCTGGTACAAGAAGAATATAAATCTCAGACCTCTCAGTGAAGAACCACAGCTCGTCTTCAGCTCCATCCAGTCCTCCGACTCTGGACAGTATTACTGTGCAGCAGAGAACGAGCTAGCGACAATATTTGAATCCATCCTCATTAATGTGAAATGTAAGTGAAACTTTTTTAAAAGCAATGCATAACTACTAAGGTAGTTTTATTCACTACTGGTAACCAGATTTGGTCAAAAACCATCAGCTATCCAGTTGCAGATGCTGCCACAACTTCCTGTTATTTAAATACAAATTATTATAATTTCTCCTCCAGATGCTCCAAAGCTTCCCTCTGTGTCAGTGAGTCCCTCTGCTGAGATAGTGGAGGGCAGTTCAGTGAATCTGACCTGTAGCAGTGATGCTAACCCAGCAGCTAACTATACCTGGTACAAGGACAATGAAGACTCACCAAAAGCATCAGGACAGATCTTCACCATCACTGACGTCAGAGCTGAACACAGTGGGAATTATTACTGTGAAGCCCAGAACACAAGAGGACGTCATATCTCCACCTTACATCTGACTGTTGTGGCAGGTAGGTTTTTTTATTTCCAAACACATGAGCACATCAGATGTATGAGAGATCCTATGATGTAATGTGGGTGCTGGGATCACTTGCTAAAATCTCAGAACATGGAGACATCATTAACGTCTGATGGTGCAAGAAACACAAGCAGTCAGACACAGTTTAAACAAACCCCAGATGAGACAGCTTTATTTAGGAGAGAAAGCAGAAGCTAACAGTCCAGCAATTACTCACACTTTCCTCTGTAAACATCCGTCACAGTTTACAGACAGACTTCCCAGTTTCAGTTTGACCCAGTGTACTTGCTGTAACTGAGCACTTGCAGTTTTCCTGCACAGTTAGGGAATATAACTGACATTTTGAGTGTGTTCACCATCAGTTTTACCTCAAAATTGGTTTAGATAGAAAGATAAATGGTTTGTGTGCAAACAGTTTCACCATCTGACGATTCTTTGCCCTGTCAGAAATGATGTCCCTGTGTTCCCAGATCTCTGCCAATAATTGATCAGCATATTATCACAAGTCATGATAAAATTGCTATTTTCTTGAAAGTCTGGGTAAAACAAAATCAGTAATTTCTTCCTTAACACATTATACATGTTAGAAAATATGTGTAGTTCTGAATTGTGGAGTTTCTGTTTTCTAGCATTTCTGTGTCCAGGATTTTTTCAGTGTGCAATCATGGCTCAATCAGTACGTTTACACAGTGTTAGAGAAAATCAATGTATTGTGTTAGTCCAACTGAAATCATACTGAATCGAATTTCTCAAAGCCGGACTATCACACCCAGATAAGAAGACTGAGAGTCATGTTACTCCTGCATGTGTACAGTCAATCAGACCCAAACTGGCCTCGGTGCTCAGCTCATGCTCCACAGTGTCCACCCCGGGCTGTGACCCGGAAGTCGAAAGCATTAAATGTGTAACAGATGAAGAAGGCAGTAACAACATGGTGAAATCTACATCCAGAGCTGTGCATTTTTGGACGGATGAAATGTACAGAGCTATGAAGTTGTCCCCCATGTTACTGGTTTGCCAGTAGCTAACCGTAGCTAACTTGTTTGTCAATTGTTTGGTCTGTGACATAACAGGTCACTGGAAAAAGATCCAATACTAAGGAGCTGAAAGGGGGAATATCACCACCTGTCATAGCAGAGTCGGACATATGGTGGTCAATAAATCGATTCCCCTCCCATGCATCAGTCGCTTGTGTGAGCAGCAACTTCACTACGTTCCACAAGCTCCCTTAGCACTTTCAGTCTGATAAATACATGAATAAACATCTGTGTTAAATGCCACAGTCATATAAACAAAAGCAGAATATCCGCCACTAATGTACCTTTTAGTCTTGCAGCCTGAATCTGCAAATCTGCTTACTGCTGTGTGTTAATTAGCTGCTGAATGAGACGCTATAGCTGTAGAGCGTGGAGCATCACTCGCTTTTCAGCTGTGCTATGGATTCTGTATGCTACTGGGTTAACTGCTAACGAGATTTTCTCTGCACTCGTTAGCTCAGGGTCTGAGCTTCGTGCTACTTGGTTAGCTCTTAAGGGTTGCTAATGAAAGTCTGTTGCTTTGCAGCACTTTGATCTTTGTTTCAGCTCCTGCAGCGGACATGTCCCCAGGGTCTCAGAGCAGAGAATATTTCATGATTTTGATACCTAATTTTAAATACTTGGCATTTTTAAATCATTCAAATTTGACTGGGTGGTTACTAATGTGTGTTTCTGTGGTGTGATGAACTCATTACACATACAAGTTTTTGCTTTACCTGGACTTTAAAAGACCTGCGTATTTAGTAAGTTAGGGGCTTTGTCAGCAGAAATGGCTCCTTATGTGTGCATTAGAGCTGTGTGCAAAAGGGCTGGGTGAGGTAGAATACACACCAGAGTAAATGAGCTTAGCACCACCTTGTTACATTTTTTCACAGTGTTCCCAGAAGTATGGAAATCAGTAGTCATTGGAGCAGCCCCTGGTGTTTCCCTGGCTGTCATATGGCTCTCTGTCTTCCTGCTGATAAGGTGAGTCGATCTGGGTTGTTTTCTAAAGCATTGTGCATTAAAGTAATACTTCACCGATTGTCAACGAGCTTTGTGTCATAGCAGTTTGGGTAGTATGTGTAAATGAGCTGTGGTAAACTTCCCTCCATCTCTATGTCTCTCTCAAACTCCAACTGAACTCAGATCAAACTGTAAAGTAGGCTGTGGTGATAAAATATGGACCAAGTTTCAGTTACTGTGTTGCTTGTTTTCACCTAAAATGTTTTCAGAGACACATTTTAGCTTACTGTTTAACTGTAATTCATACAGCACCAATTTCAACAGTATCTGTGTCTTTGTACTAAACAGATGGCCTAGTTTTTGAAAAGATCATCTTTCCAGCAGTGAAATTCTTCTTTAAATATCTGAAAGGAAACTCAGTTTAGCAACTAAATTATGAATTCCTTTTTTTTCCTGATTAATTCCTTTAACCAGAAAAATGAGGGCTTCCAAGAAACCATCCAAGCCTGGAGATAGACCAGACCCAGACAACAGGGAACAGGTGAGCACAAATTTCCTGCTAAGCACTGGTGTGGCTGTCTGTGGCTACCAGCTGTTGGAGTGAAACCTTTTTGAGTTTAGTTACCCCAAGGGACCTTTGAATCAGCAGACTGGTTCAAGCAGGTCACAGGGACTGCAGCTTTTGTTTTCAGTTGCCAAACTGAATACAACGGAAGGAGCTTTGGTTTATTCTGGTTTGCAAGAATCTTTCTGAGGTCACACTGCAAAACGCAAGACTTTAAAGGATAACTTCGGTATTTTTCAACCTGGGCCCTATTTCCCCATGTGTATGTGTGTGAATAATTCATGGGTACAACTCATTTTAAAATTGGTTCAGTATTGAGGGAGCCGGCAGCCACGAGGTAGATATGGGGGCAAATGCGTCCCGTATAAGTTTGCGCATTAAAAGTGTTTTTTTTTCTCGCCACTGACCGGTTCAGATCGCCAGTGCTATCTCTGTAAATAGCATACTAAGTGTTTCCCTTACCCTTCACTTCCTGTGGGCTGTGTGTGACGTCATCTCGCGAGAGCTTTGCTTGTTACCAGAAGAAACAGGGTACGATATCTATACGAGGGCAAAATATGCAACAGTAAATGTGCATCTCGGAGACAATTCTAGGTATCAGCATTACATGCATAAAGAGTAAAAATAAATTAGTTATACTTACTTGATGGATAGTTGACCATTTGGTCCCTGTGGTTTTGGCCGCCTCCTCCAATTTATTTTGGGCACATGAAAAAAGGTACGCAGCACTGCCCTGTTGATCAGAGGGGGGAAATCCTCGAACGTAGTTACACAGCGTTTGGTAGTTTCTGTATCATCCTAGGACACATCGAGACCATGAATATTGGGCAACAGGTCCCACTCGTTGCAACACAGACATTCTTCCTCTGTGGGCATGGAGTCACAGCAACCACAGGGGCACCACCAGTCCTCAGAGATTCGCGTTTGTGCAGCCGCTACTTCACTCTCGTCTGTTCGTTGGCCCTCTCTCTCTATCCTCGTCTGCTCTTCAATTTGTAGGAGCTCCTCGTCTGTATACTCGGGCTCAAATCAGTACGGGCGACCATCGTAATAAAAGGGCTCATCTTCATTCTCAAAATCGGGTAAATATGCAGCCATGATACCGATGCAGTAAAACTCTAAACTGTACTCTGGGACAACCAGCGCCACTCTGAGCGGCGCTCAGCATGGCTCCTCTGTTTTCTTCTGGCAACAAGCAAAGCTCTCGCGAGATGACATCTCACACACAGTCCAGAGGAAGTGAAGGGTAAGGGAAACGCTTAGTATGCTATTTACAGAGATAGCACTGGCGATCTGAACCGGTCAGTGGTGAAAAAAAGCACTTTCAATGTGCAAACTTTTACGGGACGCATTTGCCCCCATATCTACCTCACGGCTGCCGGCTGCATCCGCCTCCCTCAATACTGAACCAATTTTAAAATGAGTTGTACCTATGAATCACGCGCACACATACACATGGGGAAATAGGGTTGAAAAATACTGAAGTTATCCTTTAATGGGACTGTATGAAGATAACATTAGTATTAGTTAATGAAAAGAACACTTGGAGGAACTTACCAACCTGACTGACACCCTCTCTTTGGAGGAAGAGGAGGTGGAAGCCTTGCCTGTCTCCATGTTATTTGTCACTGAGGGAATTGAAAAAGCCTTACAGGGGACAGGTTTTAAAGGTTAAAGTTAGATTTAGTTAGATGGAAAGCTGCACCGAAGGACTTGTACACAGGGATAATTGTTCCCATTTTCAATATAAGGGGACAAGAGATTGTCCTTTAATTCAGGGTGCCACATTGCTCAGTCGCCCCAGGATATGTACACCTACAGGGTGCCTGTAAGGAGACTGCCGCCAATTGTTAAACCCTAATCCTCAATGAGCAATGGTTTTCTTGGTCATGGATCACTGAACCAGCTCTGATGCTCTCTCACAAGGCTGTTATCTGCAGCTGTGTCTCTACTGACAACCTGTGACAATGACACGTAGGACTGTGTTCTTTCATGTGTCGAATGGGAAGCAACGTATCAACATTTTCTTGCATTCTCTTCTCCAACTCAAACACATTGTCAGCAGGTCTTAGTACTCTGCTAAGAAGGCCCCGTCATGGTGCAACTGAGGAGTGGATTATTGTCCATTTGGTGACCCGTTTCCACTGTTTGCAGATGATGTAGTTCTGTTGGCTCGATCAGGTTGAGACCTACACTGAAGCAGTTTGCAGCAGAGTGTAATGCCTCCTTAGTTAGAGTCAGTCTCTCCAGAGCTGTGGCCATAATAGTCTTCTGGCAAATGGTCGATTGCCCCCTGTAATCAAGATGCCCTCTTGACATTTCCCTGAGAGTGTTTACTGTCAAACTGGGTGAAGGCCCTGCAACAGACAAAGAAGATGCTGGTGGGATTGCATACTATGTCTGGCCTGGATAGAACCTGAAGGTCTACCAGGAGAAACTTGATAAGCTATCTGGCTTAGCCTGCTGCCATTATGACTAGGACAAGGATATGTTAAGAAAAATGGATGAATAGATCAAGAAGACATACGCCCAAAGCTTTGACCTCCAACATTTTTATATATGTAAGATGTAAAACTCATTTTATCTTTGCAGGGTCTACCCAGTCACTTAGAGGAGCAGGATGACCTTCACTATGCCAGCGTTCATTTCAAGACCCACACAGATCCTGTGTACTCGAACATCAGACCAGCTGGACTGCGCACTGATGAGGAAGAAGCAGTCGAGTATACTGCTGTCGTATTTAACAGTGCCAGCACTCCCCCGAGGTGAGCAGCTCTTCTCACAGTTACATTTATCCTCACTAAAACCCAAAAATGTCCTGCCAATATATATTAGTTAATATTGTACTACTCCTGATTCTTCTCTCAGAACCACAGGCCAGAAAAGTGGGGAGGATCCAGCTGCAGTTTACAGTACAGTCAGCAAAACTGATGACCACAATAGGAATCTCTAGTCTGTCCTTTTTTCATTTATTTTATTGAACAGGTAACAATGTGATTTTTTAGAGTTTTATACTGACATTCATGGTCATCAGAGGATGAATTCTACTGACTTTGGTGATCCCCTGACTTCTCATCTAAATTGTCTCAACTACTGTTGGATGGATTGCCATGAAATTAGTCAAAATCCTTTCCCTCACAGGATAAATTACAATGACACTGGCGATCCCTTGACTTTTTGGTTGTGCCAGCATCATGTCAGAATTTGTCCACTGCTTTGGTTTATGCGAAAATAAAGACTTTAGATAGATACTCAACTAAAATTCACAAAACAAAATTAATTTGTAACCTGTAGCTTTTTAAGAATGTAATTAATATTATTTTATTTAATACCAATGTAAAATTTTCCTACTGAAAAGCACATTGATGTATTGCAGAGGAACATGCATTAGGTGACCTAGTTGTGGTTTCATACTGCCGCCACTAGATGCTAGTCGAGTCACACTGTGTGTATCCTGTCTTTTTTCAACACACTCTTCCTGTGCTGTCCTTTAATTTAGCAATTCAATCATCATGATTAGTTTTTTTTTTTTTTTTTGTCTAATTATAAAACCATCACAGCTCATTGCAATTGTCTCTCTTGCTCCTGTATTTATACCTATCTTTATGCCCCATCTCGTTTGTTCTGTATTGCATTTGTTTACATTTTTTCTTGTTTAAATATGCTTGAATAAAAATTTGGTTGAAATGGTCACAGCTCATGTCAGCACTAAGGCCTTAACCTGTGACGAAGGGTCACAAAATCTCTGTCAGCTGGAATTAAACACTGAAAAGGTGTAAAAAAAAAAAAAAAAAAAAAAAAGCTGCACTGATCATGTTCTGGTCTTTGTCAAGAAAGATTACAGGGGGAGCACAGTTAAAGTTCAGTATGTGACCACAACCACAGTCCTGCTCACCACTGTGAAAAATACAGATAAGGAAGTTCTGTCCAGCCACATTACAGATTGACGCCACCCAGCAGCGTATCACGCTGCCATGAAAGGTGGCTTTTGGTGTCAGGTGTCTGACGCTGAAATCACTGAGAAAGCGGTGACTTCAGAATGAGAGGGAGCTGGATTTACACATTCTGAATTTGCATTATTATTACTCTAATTTCTGCATGAATTATATTCAAAATAAACAGCCCAGATTGTAAAAAATTGTAAAACCTAATCAACTCTAATGACAAATAAATCATCATATGACTTTTTGTAGAGTTTATTAATGCGGTGCATCTTTTAGGCCATGGTGTCAAGACAGTTTCTCACCTTGCTCTGAAGTGTAAAGTCAGGTTTCACACTTCCCTTTTGTCTCTTTCGAAACTTAGTTACGTTTTATTCCTCTAGAAACAAAATTGTGCCTGCATTTACAAAGGAAGGACGACGTGAAAAAAAATATCTACTCTTGTTAATGTGAGAAAGGTGGTGTGGCATGGATGAGAGGAGGTTTGGTACCAGGAGGCCACAAAACAGATATCTCATTCTGCAAAACAACAAATAAAAGTATGTCTTGGTCATTTTACTGGCACCTGGTCCACTGTGTTTAAAAATAATGAGAACAGGAAGGAAGTCTGGTGTATGTTAACCACCTGCTATCTCTCTCCTGCTTGTTCTTACGCCCACAGAGGAGCGTTACAGTTCAATGTGACCAATCTGTATCATTCTGCACGTTAACCTTGTTTTATTGTCAGTGAAGCCACACGGAGAGGAGCAGCCATGACTTCAACTGAAGCAGCAAGTCGATTTTTTGTCTTCCTTCTCTCTGTGCCAGGTAACGTATATCCACATTAACACTGGAGGGCCTTTAGCACTCTTCTTCAGAGCAGCCTGTGGGATTAAAATAATATTTTAAAGGAATCCCAAGTTGGCTGTTTTTCAGGTGTGTCTTTGCTTAATTGTTTGTTTGTTTTTTGTATCATTCCTTTTTTAATAATACTTTAAAATTTTCTTTTTAATCAACTATTTGAGCTGTACTTTTGCATATTGTTGGCTAGTTCAATCAATAACAGTTCATAATATCATGTAAGCTCTTGTTTTTAATGCAAAAATCTTGCTTTGTAAGGTAACTAGTAAATGTTTCAAATAACTGTAGTGGGGTTAAAAAGTATGAGATTTCCTTGTGGCTTGAAAAGAAAACTCAAGTATAGTACAAAATATTTTTATTCAAGGCTCCCTGTCTGTGCTGAACAAAAATTAAATGCAACAGTTTTGTTTTTGCCCCTGTTTTTCACAGGTGTAAGTTAAAGATCAAAGACTTTTATGTACTTAATAAATACTTCTTTCTCAATTTTTGGTTGCAAATTTGTTAAAATTTGTGGTAGTGAACACTTCTCCTTTCTAAGATAACCCATCCACCTCACAGGTGCCGTAAATCAAGAGTCAAGTACCATTACTACACAGGAGTGCCTTGGGATGGTCACAATAAAAGGCCGCTCTAAAATGTGCAGGTTCATCAGACAGCACAGTGACACAGATGTCGCAAGTTTGAGTGGGCGTGTCATTGGTATGCTGACTGCAGAAATGTCCACCAGAGCTGTTTCCCATGAACTGAATGTTCATTTCACTACTCTAAGCTGTCTCCAATGCTGTTTCCATGAATTTGGCAGTACATCCAACCGGCATCACAACCACAAACCACTTGTAACTACACCAGTCCTGCAAGATCATCTGAGACCAGCCACCTGAAGAGCTGATGCAACAATTGGTTTGCACAACCGAAGAACAAACCATCAGCAACTGTCTCAGGAAAGCTCATTTTCATGCTCATCTTCCTCACCAGCATCTTGACCTGACAGCAGTCTGTCATCATAGGTGACGTGCGGTTGTGAGGCTGGTTGGATGTACTGCCAAATTCAGAGAAAGCAACATCGAAGACGTCTTACGGTGGCAAAATGAACATTATGATATGAGGCACTCAATTTGGTTAATTAACTGTTTATCAGACCATAAGTGAGACCAGCATTAGCACACCCGACTGTCCCTCTGCAGCTCATCCTGCAGGTCAGAGATTACTTCCTCTGGAGGAATGCAGGCAGCAGCTCCAGAGGTGGACCTTCAGTCAGTGAGTGTAACAGCTCAAATTAAGCTAGCGTAAACCTCAGCAGTAAGTCAAGGTCTGTCTCCAGAATGCCGCTGCAAAATTAACAGAACAGAAACACGGCGCCAATGGACTCTGTGTTGTGATGGATGCTGGTCATTTGTTGACATTAGCAAACTCCATTTTCAAGCTAATGCTAATGTTAGCTACTGTTGCACACTGTAGAAGTGCAGATTTCTTGGTGAGGTTCATCACATCGTTTGGATTTTGCCAGAAAAATCAGCCCAAGTCCTGTGCTGAGAAGTCAGTCCACGGCCTGTGGCAACTGAGAAAGTCAGGGAGGGTCTCAGTTTTTAAGTCACGCTACAATCCGTTCCCTCATTGGCCATAAAATTATTCATATGTTTAGACGTTCATGCAGAACCTTTAAGTACAGCACTTGATTAAATGTACTTAGTTATAATTCCAGCACAGCACATGATGTGGGAGCAAAAGTAATTTATTTTTTATTTTTTTTAATTTGGGGTTAGGTCCATTCTCTAGCAGGTTTACGTATGGTTGAACCTCCACAAAATATCCAAATCTATTGTTTAATGTTAAGAATCTGATTGTGGTTTCTTCTGTGTTACAGTGATACAGGGTCAGTATGGCTGGGGAGTGACTTACACCTCTACTAAGATCTGTGCCTTAAAAGGATCAACAGTAGAAATACACTGCAGCTACACATACCCATCCAGAATAAACTCTGATACTACAGTTGTAGAAACCATCTGGCTCACGAGAGTAAGTTACTATGAACCTGTGGATCTGAAAACAGACCCACAGTATTCAGGTCGTGTGCAGCATCACTGTGATAAGATTAGGAACAACTGCACTCTGAGAATCACAGACCTGAGAGAGAGCGACTCAGCTGAGTACATTTTTATGTTCATCACGAACCAGCGAGATGGGCGTTTTGCTGGTTCACCAGGAGTCACTTTGTCTGTCACAGGTAACATTTTTGTTTGAATATTTCTTTTGTTTCAAGTTTTTTAACATCAAGGAAACTGTACTACAAATGTCTGGTGAAGAAAATATGCATTTAAAGGTCAAATATATTTGGCCGCATCAGTTGATGTATGACTGTGGCTGCTGGATGTGAATGGCCTGCCTGATCTTTCTCCAGACTGGTTGTAGGGTGCAGACAGATTATATATATATATATATATATATATATATGTGTGTGTGTGTGTGTGTGTGTGTGTAAATTATATTCCTTCTTCACAGATCCAGATCTCCGGGTGCAGGTGAAATCAATTACCCACCAGAGTTATTCCAAGGCAGAGCTGAGGTGTCACAGCAGTTGTCGTCTACCTGACAGTCCCTCCTACATCTGGTACAAGAATGGACAGAAAATAAAGGAAGACGCATCATCTATTTCAGTCTCCATTACGTTAACAGACAGCTATTCATGTGCCCTTAAAGGACATGAGGATTTCCCCTCTCCTTCAGCGTGTAAGTTTACTCTGCAGTGTCTCACTAACAGACTGCCACCTGGTGGCACAGTCCAAGTAGTGCAACTATTTTCAACATGTATAAACCTACTTCCGTTTCTGATATTAAAATGATGTTTTTGGCATTGAGCTGTACAGGATCACTTCTGCTGTCAGTAACTCAACAGCAATATAATCTATTACTGCTGTGAAAGATGGAGTCTTTTATCTTTCAGGTGTTGATGGTCGATACTGCAACAGAGTGACGTACACTCACAGAAGCGTCTGTGCCATTAAAGGCTCAACAGTGGACATTTCCTGCACTTACAATAGTCACAGAGATGATGTTGAATCTAAACTCTGGTTCACTACTGAACGCAGTCATCAGTGGCAGAATCCCTCACAGCCTGAGGATCTTACTGAAGACTCCCAGTACGCAGGTCGTGCTCAGGTCATTGAAACAAATAGAGGATGCTCCACTCTGAGAGTCACCAACCTGAGAGAGAGCGACTCAGCCCAGTATCACTTCAAATTCACAACACCAATCTTTGAATGGGGGAGTAGTTTAGCCGGTACAACTCTGACTGTCACAGGTACTGATGAACACAAACTGATGTTATATGTGGCATGTAGCTGATACTGAGGGTATGAGTTGGTGTATTCACCCCTTTAAATTTTGTGAGAGAGTAAGATTTATGAATTAGAGAAATTAAATGAACTGTATGTTATTTTGGCTTTCTGTGTGTGTACCTGTGATCCTAGTATTTCATAATCAGCATATCTGTGCTTTCTTTAAAGATCCAGATCTGCAGGTGCAGATAAGATCAATTTGGTTTTCTTCCAAGAATGAGCTGAAGTGTCACAGCAGATGTCGTCTACCTGATCGTCCTTCCTTTATCTGGTACAAGAATGGACAGGAAGTTCGTAAAGAAACATCTTCTTCTTATTCAGGCTACTTTGGATCTGTAGACAGCTATTCCTGTGCTGTCAAAGGACATGAGGATTTCCCCTCTCCTCCAGCGTGTGAGTTTACTCTACAGTTTCTGGTGGAGCCTGTAAACTATTGTTTGATACCTTAACTGCGTGTAATTCAGCAGCTGGAGACTCGAGCTTGAGGAAAATCATATCGCTGATGCCCCATGAGAGTTTTAGACATGAATGGAAACTAAAGAGCTTACATTTCAAAATGTAGCATGACCTGATTTATAAAGGTGCGTTTAGTCCTTCTGCTTAAATTCTTGAAAGCACAAAATTCTGATAAGCACCTGGTGACTAGGGGTTTTAAACCAGCACTTATCCACTCCTGTTGCCTTCATGAAGTTAATGCAAGGCACCATCATTTCAAACTCAACACTTCCTGTTTCTCTTTCATATTAAAAGCCCCTCATAACTTGGGTTGAGAGAATCCCTTCATTTTCTAAAAAGGCTTTTATTGTGAAACATTTGTAGGAACTTGTTGTGGAGGATTCAGTGACTGTCATAGTTTGCATGCAGTGCTTCAGATCTAGCTCCTGCCATCTGGTGGCACTTTTACATTACTACAGTAACATTTCAGCTGGCACATGAACAGACACAGACTGAAATAATAGTAATGATAATCAAATAGGACAAGAATAACCCGATGACATCCCACACGTCATGAAAGACGACCGGGGATAATTGGTGTGGACCATTGTGTAGTCTGTTGGCCAAGTCACGGCAAGATTTTATGACTCCACAGTCTCCTAATGTGACACTGTGACTGTCAGAACGGACAGAAATGTCATGCAGTGTGAGTCCAGCAAAAGGGAGGTTTTTACCGCAGAGGTCTCTTCTCTCCAAAACAATCAGGTCCAGTGATTTAAACTGGTAAAAGCACTGCATAAAGTAGTTTCACATTTCTTTTCTGATGCCCTCCTCTAATTAATGTGGCTGATTCCAAAATGGGAGTGGCCCTTTCTAGAGCCAGTGTTTGCTTTGTCCGTTCTGGGACCCTGCAGAAACATGCTGGTGCAACATAGCGATCTTTGTAGACCTGCTCCCTGTGCAGATATAAACCACTGGTAACAAAACAAAAACACAACCGCTTCTATTTTCAGATGATTATACATTAAGGAAAACACACTTATTATATTATACTTCATTTTTGCCAATACATCCTCCTAAATTGTTCACACTGGAGCTTAAAGTCCATTTGTTCAAGCAAAAATACCAGACATTCTCTAATTCCAGTTTCTGAATTGTGAGGATTTCCTGCTTGTCTTCATTTAATGTGACAGTAAACGTGTCTCTAATATATTTGGATTTCAGACTGCTGGTTGGACAGAACAAACACTGTGAAGGTGTCACTTTGGGCTCTGGCTCATTGTGACAATCATTTCTCACTATTTTTACAAACCAAACAATCAGTTGATTAATGGAGAGAATAATCAGCCGACTGATGCATAATGGAAATGATTATTAGTTAAAAAGTTGAAAATGAGCTTCACCTCAACCAGCTGCAACAGTAAAATCCTGCTAGGGATGTGTGTGATTAGTCATCTAAACGATTAAACATCCACCCCAGCCGCTCTTTACTTTTAGATGCAAGACCCTCAGAAAGTAACTTGCATAGTGTAAAAAATTTCATTTCAAGAATGTCCCTCTGACAAAGAACAGTGTCAAATGCATGATAACGTCAAAAAAAGCAATGACAGGTCTGATGTTTGATTGATTGGCAAAAGATTTGAGTTACAAGGTCTGGAGAGTCAAGCTTCCTTGTGGCAGTGACAGGTGGGAAAAAACTGCACATTTATTATATAATCCACTCATGGTAAGCTTATATTATTTTCAGATGTTCTTAGTAGTTCCCTCTTTGCTTTTAAAGATACAAAAAGCATAGCTCTTTTTGTTGTTTTTATGTGGGCCTAAAATGCATGCAATATAATGTTTTAAAATGTTAAATCTTTCAGGTGCCAATGGTCAAACCTGCAACAGAGTGACGTACACCAGCAGAAGCATCTGTGCCTCCAAAGGCTCATCAGTGGACATTTCTTGCACTTACAAGAGTTATGAAGATGATGTTGAATCTAAACTCTGGTTCAGTCATTCACAACCTGGGAACATTACTGAAGACTACCAGAACGCAGGTCGTGCTCAAGTCCTCGAAACAAAGGGAGGACACTCTACCCTGAGAATCACTGACCTGAGAGAGAGCGACTCAGCCCAGTATCGCTTCAAATTCACAACACCAAGCTTTGAATGGAACAGTAGTTTACCTGGTACAACTCTGACTGTCACAGGTACTGATGAACACAAACTGATATTTCTTTATACAACACAGTTTAAAGAAGAAAAAAATCATTTGAGTGACTGATGTGTTTCACACCTGTGGAGAGTGTTTTTATAGACTTAACCAACGACAGTGGATTCTTCCTCACATATCCAGCTCTCCAGGTGCAGGTGACCAGAATAACAGTCGGGCAGTCTGTTACTGAGGCAGAGCTGAAGTGTCACAGCAGCTGCAGTCCAGCTGGTCGTCTTTCCTACGTCTGGTTCAAGAATGGAGAGAAAATCATTGAGGAGGACAGTTCTTCATATAAAGACAAGTTTTATCCTGGAGACTTCATCTCTTGTGCTTTTGAAGGACATGGGGATTACAGCTCTCCTTCAGTGTGTGAGTTTGCTTCTGTGTGTAACTAACAAGAAAGAATCAAACTCCACTACCCACTTCAAGTATAATATTTGCCTCTTCACACCTTAAACATGATAAATGTTTTCTCCTCCAGATGCTCTGGAGGTTCCCTCTGTGTCAGTGAATCGCTCTGATGAAATCATGGAGGGTACTTCGGTGACTCTGACCTGTGGTGGTGATGCTAACACAGCAGCTAAATACACCTGGTACAAGGAGAATCAAACACTGATCACTGAAGGACCACAGCTTGTCTTCAGCTCCATCCAGTCCTCTGACTCTGGACTGTATTACTGCACAGCTGAGAACCAGCTGGGGAGGAGGACGTCTGACTACATGTTTATTAACGTGAAATGTGAGTGAAATTCAGTATGTAGCATTGTGTAGAAAACACAACATACAGCCTATAAATTTAACTTTTAGGTTTGAATCATTTGAAAAGGGTCTTGGAGAGCAAATATTTCTTCAGCTCTGTCTGCTTCACATTCACAGTCTGCTTTGTACTTCACTGGGACAGCTTCAGTAGTTGTTTATGGGGAGGCTTTATTCACTATTTATAGTTAATGCATGTAAAATCATCTCCTCCAGATGCTCCAAAGCTTCCCTCTGTGTCAGTGAGTCCCTCTGCTGAGATAATGGAGGGCAGTTCAGTGACTCTGACCTGTAGCAGTGATGCTAACCCAGCAGCTAAATACACCTGGTACAAGGAGAACCAAACACTGGTTCAAGGACCAGAAGGAAATTATCGCTTCACTTCCATCAGCTCTGAAGACAGAGTTTACTACCACTGCAGGTCTAAGAATCAGTATGGACAGATGAACTCTTCATCTTTATTTATAGATGTCCAGTGTAAGTCTTTTTTTTTCCATGATACAAAAGTCCTTCATTATCACACATGCCAATATAAATGGAATGTGTCCCTCTTAATATTCTCCTCCAGATGCTCCAAAGCTTCCCTCTGTGTCAGTGAGTCCCTCTGCTGAGATAGTGGAGGGCAGTTCAGTGACTCTGACCTGTAGCAGTGATGCTAACCCAGCAGCTAACTATACCTGGTACAAGGAGAATGAAGACTCACCAAAAGCATCAGGACAGATCTTCACCATCTCTAACGTCACAGCTGAACACAGTGGGAATTATTACTGTGAAGCCCAGAACACAAGAGGACGTCATAACTCCACCTTACATCTGACTGTTGTGGCAGGTTAGTTTCCATTTACTTACACACTATGCAGCTGAGATCAGAACACACACACAACCTCCCCTTTAAACCTTACATGTGAAACTGCTCAAGTCATGTCTACACTAAGATGGCTAAAATTAAGCATTTTATAAAATTGTTTCCATCAAGGAGAACTCTGAAAACAATGAACGTCATTGAAAACATATTGACATATGTCCGTCTTAACCAAAGACTGAATAAATAATGGACGTAGCCAGACGTAGACGTATACTATTGGACTCCTGTTTTGCAGCCTCAAGTTTGGCATTTTAAATTTTTGGAGCCAGAAATTACCATATCTGGACAAGAAGGGAGAGTGGAGCTGTGGAGGATCGAGGGGTGGATCTAACTCATAGACTGTCACTCCAAACATTCACGCCCATAATTATGCTTAACTTTGGACCTTAAAGGGAGATTTCGGTTTATTTCAACCTGTCTCCTATCGTCCTAAATTTGTTTCAAGTGACTAGTGACATAGAAATAATAGTTAGCATGTTAGCCGTTAGCCTAGATACAGCCGGGGCGCATAGTAGCGTCAGACCTGTTAAAATGTAAGTGAACGGGCAACCTTCAAGTGCAAAGTTAGTCCACTAAACAAGCTTTTTTTCCACAAAGACCGCCTCATATCGTTAGGATAAATGTCAGAGAACATATAGAAAACGACATGTAAACGTGTTGTCTTACCTTACCGGTGTGGTGCCATGTTTGTTTACCATTTAGTTCTGCTTTCCAAAGCGCGGCTGAAATGTATCTCATGAGCTCTAGATAAAGCCCAGCTGGATCCTACTCCAGGTGGAGGTGTCTCGTCCTCGGTCACATCCAGACCTTGAAAATAAGGCTGCAACCAGTCCCATTCCTTGCAACAGAGGCATTCCTCTTCTGTGGGCACTGGGGCACAGCATTCACAGGTACACCGCCAATCTCCAGAGCTACGCAGCCTTGCAGCAGCCATTCCTCCTCTCTCGTCCTCTACCTGTTGCGCCTCTCTCTCTCTCTCTCTCCTCCTCCGTTCTTCAATTTCACGAAGCTCTTCGTCAGTGTATTCTGGCTCAAATAAATAAGGGCGGCCATCAAACTCTGCAAAATCAAATTCCTCCTCCACAAAGTCAAAGTCTGGCAAAAAGTCAGCCATTATTCTATAAATCTTTCATAAAATAAATGAATGAACTTTTCAGGCTACTGTCCGGTTCTGCCTTCCAGCTGTTGCTGCTTGTTCAGGCACGCTATGAGATTGCTGCTTGTTCTCGCGATATTTCGGCTGCGCTTTGGAAAGCAGAGCTAAATGGTAAACAAACATGGCAGCACACCGGTAAGGTAAGACAACACGTTTACATGTCGTTTTCTATATGTTCTCTGACATTTATCCTAACGATATGAGGCGGTCTTTGTGGAAAAAAAGCTTGTTTAGTGGACTAACTTTGCACTTGAAGGTTGCCCGTTCACTTACATTTTAACAGGTCTGACGCTACTATGTGCCCCGGCTGTATCTAGGCTAACGGCTAACATGCTAACTATTATTTTTATGTCACTAGTCACTTGAAACAAATTTAGGACGATAGGAGACAGGTTGAAATAAACCGAAATTTCCCTTTAATAACATTTAACAGTCCACTTATATGAAAATTCAGGTACTTGAAAGTATCTACATGACATGACACTGTCATAACTATGACATGACACGGTCATGAACCTGTCATGAACATTATGTACATGTCATAAACGTTTATGACTGTTGTCACTAAGTGTCATTCATCTTTTGTAATGACAAGTTGACATTGTTTGGGTTGTCTTGATTATGACTTGTCACCTTGTCACAGTTGGCTACTATGTTGTGGTAAAGTTACGAAGCCAACTTACCATCACATCTGAACATACTTGATACGTATTGCTGCTGTTTCTGACCAAAATTGTGACGATCAAATGACTCGGACTCACTTCAGGTTTTCCAGAGGTTTGTTTTAACATTATTGAGCAGTGAAGACTAGACTTAGAAATAGATGGATAGATGCATAATGGATTATAGCCATGATACTTTCCCTGTCCCAAAGAATATATTCAGATGTAAGAACAAGGTGCAACATAATGGTCATAAATATCCTGTAACAGTCAAATTAATTCAGTGTTGTCATCTTATCACCACTTCTAGGAGCATGGAAATCAACAGCTGTTGGAACAACCACTACTGCTGTCCTCGCTGTCATACTTCTCTCTGTCTTTATACTGACTAGGTAAGCAGTTATTTTCCGATAAATTATTGTTTCTTTAAGGCAAATTACGATGTATTACAACTTGGATCTTATTGTTGGAGAAGTTTGGCCATATATTCTGACACTAATGACAAGACTGTTGTCACTCAAGTCATCTGGAAACACAAAGGACGTTGTTACAACTTTGTCCGATCTCATTTTTCTTTCCTCGTTGGACAGAATACAGAACAAGCCAATAGTTCACTCAGATTCTCTAAACCACTGAAACTGAAACCGCAGTGAAACTGAAAATAAGCAAACTGTGCCCTCACTGTGTGCACACACAACTGTTATAGGTATGGTAGGTCAAAACTGAAAGAGGAAGTGGGCCTGTAATCTTTGACAGATGTTTACGGTGATGATGAAGTGTGGCCTCACGTGTCCTTTCCAAACGTATTTGCGTATGCTGGAGGTTTGTTTAAAACCTGTGTGATTGTGTGACTCATTGCTGCCACATTCCTTGATGTCAGTAATTCACTTGGATGGTAGCTACACTGTTATTGCTACAGAAAAGGATCATGGCCAGAACTGCAGAAATAAGACCCAGGTTTCTTGAAACTGAAATTTCTCTGTCATAATATCATTGTTCATATTACTTCGGTAGAGTAAAAATATTAATTCATTTAATTTTTAATTCTTCTAACCAGAAAGAAGAGGGCTGCCAAGCAATCATTCAAGTCTGGGGAGAGATCAGACTACAGGACACAGGTGAGGAAGAAGAGCTGAACAATCGCAATGCAGAAGAAAAGTCATTCTCTTTCAACAGTTCAGCTCAGACTGCTGGGTCACATGTAGAAGCACTGCATGTGCTGGACCGTGTTGGTGAAGAGGGGGCTGGTAATCTATGGTAGTCAGTTCTGGATAAGGTAGAGAAAGAATGACATTCTGGTTACAAGCAGCCAAAATGAACCTCTGGGCTCAAGATAGATGTTGAAGGAGTCTTTGTTGAGGTACTCTAAGCACATACAGAGCAAGTGGGAGAAGATCTTGAAGCAGACCCAGAACATACTGGATCTGACAGGACATATCTCAGGGGATCTGCCAACAAAAGCCACAGGATGTGGCTGGGGAGAAGGACATGTGGGCGACTGTGCTTTGAGACTCTTACTATCACCATGACCAAACCCAGATAAGCAGCAGAAAATGGATGGATCAGTTGTACAACCCAAGGTTCTATTAAAGTTCAAGATTGTTTTAGGGAGGCATTGGGTAATTTTTACCTTCATATTCTAGCGCAACAGGATTTATATCCAGGAAATGTCCCTTTTAAAAAGCCCTTTAAGTAACAGCAATCTTGTCCGCAGTATCTTCCACCTGGGAGACAGCTGGACGACCCGCAGGACGAACTTCACTATGCCAGTGTCCGATTTTGCAAGAACCAGGCAGATTTGGCCGTCAGACCAGTTCAGCCCCACAGACACGAGACCGAGGAGAGTGTTGTGTATGCTGATGTCATATTTAAGAGGTGAGCAACAGGAACAGTGTTCTGACTTTGAAGGTATACTACGCAGGATGTTCCCAAAAATAACTGACTCATACTAAAGTAATCCCTCTCAATCATTACTCATGACCCACTAAAAGTGTGTGAGACCCTGCCCTCCTCCTGTATTTCCTTATGGTCTTCTTATTTTGCTGTGTTCGGGACGTCCCTCGGCACAGCAGGCAGGTAAGGTTGTGACTTTTTAAAATGGTGGCTACCAGGTGCCAGACCATGGGCAGCATCTCAGAGGAAGCTTGGAAAATCATGGACACTGTGGAAAAAAATCCAAAAATAGCAACGCCAAACAGCAAGTGGACAGAGTTTATAAACAGTAGCCAACAATTCCTGCATAGTATGCCTTTAAGGTTGAAATTACATTAGCTTGGAGTAATTACATGGCTGTTGCATTTGCCTTATGTCATTTTACCTGTTTTATGACCACTGTTGTTTACCTGTTTTATGACCACCACATTTATTACTTTATCTGCAAAATTCCTTGATTGTTTTTTTCTTTGAAAACCAGATGTCAGAAATCAACCGGAGAGGATCCAGCTGCACTGTACAGCACAATCAACAAAGCCCGCTGAACATATGGTATTTATATGATGTAGTTTGTTTATTTTAGCATGTAACCATTTATTTAATATTCTGAGTACACAGCATTGAGACATCCATTTTTGACAACAATTCAAATTTACAAATCTGTGCAGAGTACAGCTTGTTATTAACAGTCAGCATATATTACCCCAAAACAATATGTAAAATATCTAATGCTGTTTATTGTAAACACAATTTTTTTCTACATGCTTTGCAGATGTGTGTTTATAGTAGAGGGACAGACTCAAGGAAGAAAACTTATTTTGCTTTTTCTGTCACTGACCTCCTGTTCTTCGGATGGATGACTGTCAGTTTTAACACCCAGCAGATAGTTAACCCTTTAAAACTGATAGATATGTGGAAGGAATTAGGGTTTTAAAGGGGCAGTTAAAAGTCAAATATACTTATTTTTCCTTTTACCTGTAGTGCTATTTATCAATCTAGGTTAGGATGGAGAGTGTTTGAGATATCCGCTGAAGAAATGTCTGCCTTCTGTCCAATAAAATGGAACTAGATGGCACCTGGTTTGTGGTGCTCAAAGCCCCAAAAATACATTTTAAAAACTCAGCAGCAATGTCTCTATTCAGAAATCATGACCAGGTTTCTCAAGGTAATTCACAGACTTTGTTCTGAGCAGTTTCATGTAGGAACTATTTTCTTTTTACTGAATTGTACCCACCAACCGTATCACTAAGGAGGCATGCATCTACTCATGGACATACTCATAACTGGCTCAGTGGTGCTAGATGAGCCAGCTGTAGATGCATGGTAATACCATTTGTTGTCCGGTAGAAAGAAAATAGTTCTTATTTGAAACTGCTCACAACAAGGTCTGAGGATTATCTTGCACAACTGTGTCATGATTTCCGGAAAGAGCCATTGCTGTTGAGTTTTCAAATGTATTTTTGCCACTTAGAGCACCACAAGCCGAGTGCCATCTAGTTCCATTATATTTAAGAAAAGGCAGACATCTCTACAGCTAATATCTCCAACACTCAGAAACTCACAACAAAACAGTCTAGACTGATAAATAGCACTACAGGTAAAAGGGAAAATATGTAATATTGATTTTGGGGTGAACTGCTCCTTTAACCTTTCAGGCTAACAACAATGTAACAGTATGAACTACACACAGAACATTAACTGACTGACCTGTAAATTTAAAAAAAACATTTCTCAACCTTTTTATTAGTTTAATTATTATAATATCATTATTATAATGAGCATGTAGAATGATGCCTTTTGCTGCAATGTGTTATACTAATAACAACCCTTCATCAACAATATGTGTAATGTTAGCTCATGTTACAGTAGGATATTTGACGGTTTGATAATTTTGTTTTGTGTTGAGCATTCTATAAAAACTATAATACCCTTGAGGAGATGGTACAGTGTTCTCTGTTGCTGCCAGTAGGATGTAGTTCTTCCTCATTCTTATTTTAACATCACAGTAGAGATGGGCATGCTGCTGTAACCAGCTCTGCTTTCAGTTCTTTTTTCCGCAGTGAAAACACAACTTGTTTTTATGTCCTCATTGCACAGGCTTTAACCCTAAAATTACCACTCAATCTTTGTGTGCCCACTAATTTGCCATCTTTACATCAAAATTGCACAGGAGAACAGTGTTCAGTTGGTGCTTAGACACTTCTACAGCCTGCAGCCATTGACAGACAGTTCATATGCAGTGTCCTTGAGGTTCTTGCATTTAGCTTGAAGGCTGGGGTTGTTGGAGCACTCTGCAGATGTAGGCCAGCGTTCCACCCAGGTGTCCTTTCCCAACATGTAGGTTAAACTGACAGACAGGGAGAAAAAACAAAATAAGAACAGTGAACCTTGTTTGACCACTTTGCCTAAAAATGGCTGTGATATATCTTTGACTGCAGTTTCACTGTTGCAACAGTGACTTACTATACTATGACTTTTTAATGACATACTATACTATGACTTTTTTGACATACTATATTATAACTTTTTTTTGACATGCTATACTATGACTTTTTCATGACAAACTATACTATGACTTTTTGACATACTATACTATGACTTTTTGATGACATACTATACTATGAGTTTTTTGACATGCTATACTATGACTTTTTCATGACAAACTATACTATGACTTTTTCGTGACATACTATAGTATGACTTTTTTGACATACTATACTATGACTTTTTCATGACAAACTATACTATGACTTTTTCATGACATACTATAGTATGACTTTTTTGACATACTATACTATGACTTTTTTATGACATACTATACTATGACTTTTTTGACATACTATACTATGACTTTTTTGACATACTATACTATGACTTTTTTGACATACTATACTATGACTTTTATGACATACTATACTATGACTTTTTTAGACATACTATACTATGACTTTAATATGACATACTATACTATGACTTTTTATGACTTATGATACCATAACTTTTTTGACATACTATACTATGACTTTTTTGACATACTATACTATGACTTTTATATGACATACTATACTATGAATTTTTCATGACATACTATACTATGACTTTTTATGACTTTTTTTTTTTACTTATTTTTGACTTATGGTACCATACCTTTTTACCTATGATACCATAACTTTTTTTGACATATTATACTATGACTTTTTTGACATACTATACATACACGTACATACATACATACTAAATCATGACTTTTTATGACATATTATATTGTTGACATATTATACTATGTATTGTTTGACATACTATACTATGACTTTTTTTGACATACTTTACTGTGACTTATTTTTGACAAACTCTACTATGACTTTTTTATGACATACTGTACTACGACCTTTTTTGACATACTGCTCTGTTTTTGACATAGTCTAATATGACCTTTTTGATATACTATACCATGGCATTTTTATGTATGTATTTTTATGTTTTTAAGTATATATATTTATTTCCTGATCTTACGTGTTTGTGTCAGTGTCAGTGTTCCACTGGTCCTCTTTGGGGCCCATGATGAGGTATTGGGAGCCCTCCATCAGGTTGAGTCCATCTCTGCAGCCTCCATGAGACATGAAAATCCTCTTCTGGCCAACTTCAACTCCTGCCTCCACACCTGGATGGTTGGAGGGAGAGATTCAGAACATACAGCTGTATTATATTTTATAACTATATCCATTAAGTGTAAATATGGGCCAATATATTTATAATGTTATTTCTTTGGAAATTCTTCTCTGTGATGCCTTGAGTATCTTATATAGAGGTATCCTACTACTGGGGTTTTTATTAGCTAACAATCATTTGTTTAAAAAAAAAAAAAAAGAGCAGCATTGACTCACCCAGCTTGACAACTTGTGTGATCTCCATCTCATATTTGTCGTAGTAACTCTTGCTGACACTGAGTACATTCACCTTGAAAACTGAAGCACAAGGAAGGAGGTGTAAATTTTGTGTTGTTTGTGATAAGACATGTACTGATGATACCGCCAGGAGAAGTCAAAATTGTCACATGTCTACAAGATATCATGCATCCTTACAGACAAATTGGGCATGTCAGTGTTGTATTGATTCTGACTATTTTTATGCTCTCATAATATGCATTAAATGTGGGACCAATTCACACTGAATAGTGAACCTCAAATGCATTTAACAAGACCACCCAGATGTGTTCAAAGGATTGAGTCTCAGTCCTTTGAGTCAATGGAAATCTTGTTTGCTTCATTCCAGTGTTCCATTCCATACCTTTGTTGTAAGCCAATCTCCATTTCCATCCTTCTACCCATGTCCATCTACTCCAGCTGTGTCCTGTTGTTGTGAATAGTTCTCTGTGTATATATAACTGTGTGTTTCTCTTTGTTCCTTGTCAGTTTGTCTGCATTCATTCCTGTGCTCATCCCTGTGTTCTTGGTGTCATTCCCTGCTCTGTTTCCTGCCTAGTGTCTTGTGTTCTGTTCTGTATTTTTTTTTTTTTTTTTTTTAACCTGAGTTCATCCTGTTATCCTGGTTGGTTTTCAGTTAGTTTTGGTTCTTCTGTCATTTGGACTTTCTGTTACCTGCCTGTTCTGGATGTTTTTCATCAGCTTTCTTAAAGCTTCCTTTTTGTTAAACCTCAAGCCTGCCTGCTGCTTTGCTTTTGGGTCCTTCCTAAACTGATACTGTACTTGATAATAGTATATAATTTAAAAAAAACATGGTATTGTATGTCATAAAACAGTAACAGTGTAGTTTCTCAAAGTCAAAGTATGTCATTAAAAAGGTCATAGTATAGTATGTCATAAAAACTCATACTTTAGTTTGTCAAAAAAACGTATACGTATAACGTATGTATGTATATTTTAAATATAAAAAAACTCATAGTGTAGTATGTCATGAAAAGTGAAAATAAAGTATGGTATCAAAAGTCATACTATAGTATGTCAAAATGTATAGTATAATTTTAACATAAAAAAGTCATAGAATAGTATGTAAAAAAGTCACAGTATCATATCTCAAAAAAGTCATAGTATAGTATGTCATAAAAAGTCATACTTTAGTATATCAAAAAACGTATAGTATATTTTAAACATAAAAAAGTCAGTGTAGTATGTCAAAAAAAGTCAGAGTATAGTACATCTTCCAGCCCCCAGCCCCCCTGCAGCCCTCAAGAGGATAAGCAGTTACAAAAATGGACGAATGGATAAAAAAAGGTCATAGTATAGTAAGTCATAAAAAGGTCATAGTATAGTATGTCATAAAAACGTTATAGTTAAGTATGTCAATAAAGGTCATAGTATAGTATGTAATTTTCGTGAAAATATTGAAAATTATGATTGATCTTTTCCTCTATATTTTGTACCAAGAATTGCAAATAATTCCCTCATGTCATCCTCTTATTCATGCTACTACAATCAAAAGTCTTTCAGCTCTTTGCGCGTGTGTGTCTGTTAAAGCTGTGAGTGTGTGACTGTGTATCGTACCGTGGTGTAAAGTATTGCAGGCAAACATCTCTCTTTCTTTGTTGGGGAAGTTTTCACTGTCGGTTTTGGAAACGCAGCAGTCACCTGGAGATCATGAGCAAATAGATAAACAGGACTTCTAAATAACAAACACCATGAACACACACACACACATCCACTAATGCACTGTTGCAGACACTCTACCCTGAGTGCAGCGGCAGACGTTGTCCCTGCAGATCTGCGTGAGCTCCTCTTTGTCCTCCGTGGGAGTGTAGGTGCGACTGCAGCGGTGATCTGTCGCAAAGAGAGCAGCGACACAACACTTGTCACCATCATACTGAATGTTGTAATCTTATTTTTGAGTATTACATTAAACAAACAGGACATTTCCTACATTATCATCGTGTGTGTTTTTGTCTCAGACTGGGTTTTCACTGATGTTTAGGGAATGGATGATTTCTTGTATGTGAGATGTGAGCTAGAATGTGTTCTCCTACCTGGGTTGTAATACTCATAAACAGTAACTGAGGATGGCTGGAGGAGGCCGACTTTGAAGCTCTGCTGAAGCCTGAAGATCAGGATCTCTGGCTCTTTGTGAGACACCTGAGAGGAGGGCAAGGGGGGATGATTTAGTGCAACAGAAAAGAGAAGCAGACACATCACAGAGCCCGTGACAATATTAACTTAGCAAGCCTAAGTATGGGTGCCTGTTCCAAGAAGCTGGTTTACAATGTTATCTGTGTAACAGCGCTGTGTAAAAGCTGCAATCTCCTCAAATCTAGGGCTACTGCTCCAGGTTTCACCAAGCAAAGTTATCCAGATATTTCAGTCGACCTGCTTCTTTAAAAAGGCACAAAAAGAGAGACGTAAAGATACAAAAACTGACTAAAAGAAACCAGGATTTTATGAAAGGACACCTCTGAGTAAGTGCAAATCGTTAGTTGGATCTCGAGCAAAATGTCACACAAATTTTGACAGATTTTTTAATAAATCTAAAAAAACAGTTGGTTCTTGAAGATAAGCAGTAGGGGGCGCCAATTCTTCAGTCAAGTGCCACTACAGAAGAGGGCGCAAAAAGGTGAGGTCTTTGAAGGGCACCAGTCAAACCTCAATATAAGTTCTAGTAACGCCTCTGTGTGCTTACATGAGCACATTAAGAGCCTCCGGAAATGACAAAGAGAGCTTGCAGTGGTTGATGCAGTGACGATATGTTGTGACTGAGCATCGTTGTTTCAGTTCAATTCAATTTCATTTATAAACCCCAATATCACAAATCACA
Organism: Epinephelus fuscoguttatus; assembly: GCF_011397635.1. Taxonomy (NCBI): domain Eukaryota; kingdom Metazoa; phylum Chordata; class Actinopteri; order Perciformes; family Serranidae; genus Epinephelus; species Epinephelus fuscoguttatus. Next base: position 5,809,901 of record NC_064754.1, read on the forward strand.
ATTTGCCTCAGAGGGCTTTGCAGCATACGACATCCCTCTGTCCTTTGGACCCTCACAGCGGATAAGGGAAACACTCCCCCAAAAAACAGTAGAAGCCTCAGGAAGAGCAACTGAGGAGGGATCCCTCTAATGAATCTGTGTCCATAGCACTTAGTTGCATTTAACTAAGTCAACGATGTTTTACCTTGAACAGGTGGATGATCAGAGAGCCTCTGTCGCTCAGGTTATCAACAATTTGGAAGTTATTGATGTAACGGTCCACTGAGTTGGACAACTGGAAAAACACAAACACATACACAGAACCAGTGAGCAAGCTTGGGCGAAACATGTGACCAGTCTCCTCTTAACTATCACACGTCATTTCCACGATGCAGAGGGGGACTGACTGGGATGTTGCATCAGTTACACATCTTAAAAATGTACCTTCTGTTCTGCTCTGGGGAGAAAAATTTTAACACCTACATTTACTCACACAGTTTTTAAACTTTATTCTTCAGTGATGGAAGATAGCTTTTAAACCTGGACCCTATTTCCCCATGTTTTTACGACTAAGTGACTTACTGAAATTGGTCCAGTATTTAGTGAGAGCACTGCAGCTGGCAGCGGCAAAACAGGCTGCAATGTAACCACTCAGGGCATGTTTGCATCATCAGTTTACGTCCACTAGAAATGTTTTTACCACTGACAGGCTCAGGCTGTTATTGTAAGTGTCTGACACCTTATGGAAAGAATCCCTACAGAGACAGACCTTTTTGTCAAAGATCTTTTTTGTTTAACCAGAAACAGCCTGAAATCACCAGACTCACCAGGTTCCATTTAAAATCATGTTGCCATGTATAGAGGCAGATGAGATGAGGAGTTTCATTGTGTTTCTGGACTTGGAATGAAACATATTTTACAATGATAAAATGTTTATTTAAATGGAGTCTGGTGATTTATCGATGGCAATTTTGAGGCTGTTTCTGGTTAAAGAAAAAGGATCTTACTCTTTAACAATTTTTTTTTATCTGTGTAGGGATCCTTTCCATAAAAAGTTAGACACTTAAAATAATAATCTGAACATGTCAGTGGCAAAAACAAGCCCTCTTAGTGGATATAAATTAATGGTACAAATATGCCCCGACTGATTACACTGTAGCCTGTTTTTGCTGCTGCTGGCTGCAGCGCTCTCGTTCAATACTGGAGGTCAGACTCAAAAACATAGGCAGATAAGGTCCAGGTTGAAAAATTCCAAATTTATCCTTCAAGAGTGACTGACTGCATCACAAAACATTTCAACCACTGACAGTGAAAAACCTCCCTTTTTTCAGCAGGGACATATTTATCAGTTTATTTTGCTTTCTAAGGCATTTATAACCCACTGCTAAGCTTCTATAGAGATAAAATAAATTGTTCATAGAATCTCAATCATCATTTTGGTTGGATCTTTCAAGTGTATAACTGCTTTAGTAAATTCCTGTCAGTGACATCACAGGTCAGGTGTTTTTCCAAAATAAAAGCAAAAACATTAGCAGTGATTTAGCTCTCTGAAATCTCTTTCTGTGAAGGTGAAATAAGTGTAGATGAGCTCTACATAAGCATAAAACTTTTAATTGGGTAACCATAATCTAGTAGTAGAGGCTGGTTACCATCTCCAGGTCAGAGTTTTCTGGGGTGAAGCCAGTTGGCAGACTTATATCCAGGACCACCATCCTGACATCTCGTGGTCCTAAAGCCCTGTGGGATAGAGAGAGACACTGGATACTTAAGTCTTTAATTCCTCTTCTTTAATTCTAATTGGAGTGAAACAGGCTAAACACACACATAAGACAATAACAATAGCTCACCTCACGCTGACGGTGATCTGGTAGGATTTTTCTACATCTGCTGGAGGCTTTTCTGTTACGGGACAGAAACAAAGAATTATTTAAGATGCAAAATTTGGGCTGGTTATGTTGATATGACTTAAAAGTGTAATACTATATTTTATTTGGTTGTGCTTATGTTATTTTAATTTCATTAATAGTGCAATTATTTATAGAAGTTCTTTAAAGATGTTCAGTGTCTGTTATGATATGTCACAAAATACATCTGAAGCCTCTGGCACCCATTTTTGTCTTTTTTTTAAGGGGGACAGGGGGTCTTTAGGGGGGAGATACACATCATCTGAAAGCTGGGAACCTGAAGATTAATTTGAGATGCGGCTCAGCACTGTGTCAAGTTTTTCTGGTCATAAATATGAGATAAAATTTTACAGTGTGTAGGGGCTTAGAATATTATGATGAAAGTGTATGATGGCCATTTCAATGCTCAAATTGTTGCAACATTTTTCTGGTTGATACCGTTTGTTAAACAGTTATGATGTTAAATTTAAGTATGTTTTACCAATCGAGAATTAATACAAAAATGGTCAAACATCCCTCCCAAATCCCATATTAAGACATCAAGATCTTGAGGAACACCATAGAAAAATCCATGCTGTGATTTGGTATCAAAAACTTTTGGCATTTGGAGATTTCCATAAGAACTGCATTTTTTGGTGACTGGATGACGAGCACTTCTGTTCTAGAAACTACTGAGAAACCCCCTCATTGTCAGTGTACCTATGAAAGCCATCCCAGTGTCAGCGGTTTCTACTCTGAGGTTGTAAAGTTTCACAAGGCTGTGATTATCCTTGAGGTCACGATAGGTCTTTTTATACAGTGATTATCGCTTCAAAAAAATGGTCTCACTACAATGAAACAGCTGCTATGCGCACTAACATCATCACACACACAAATAAAATTAGTCTCTTTGAATCCACAGGAATCTTGGCTTTCTAGTCATACCTGTTTTATTTGTTTTATGCAAGACTGTTTAGGGAGCCCATGTGAAGAAATGTTGAAATACAATAGCCGAAAATAACACATTTATACTTCATGCAAACAACTGCATGGTTTTTGGCTAAAATCTGTGCGTGACTAGCACATAGTAGGCATGACTGTAAATCTGTGACTGTAAAGTTTCTGAATCTGCTTTATGCTTTCAGGTTTTACATATTGTATTTTCTGTCTGTTGAAAAAAATATTTCATTATTGTGTAAAAAGTGCCTTTTAAATATACTTGACTTAGTTTATTTATGATAATATATGAAATAGTGTTTTCTGTTTTCGTGTGTGATGGTGACTTAAATAAATAGCAATAAAATGTTCATCTTTCACATTGTTTTGTGTGATATTCATGTCTTGGCAAGTGTTATAGGTTTACTATTACAAAAAGACAATTTAATCTGTTTTAACTATTCTCTGTATTTTGTTATGCTGTCAGTTATGTCATGGTTTCCGATATATCTGAAAATGAAACAACCCAGGAGATTTTGTTATTTTTGCTAAAATGTAGAGCTGTGCCAAATACCAGTTTGGGCATCAAAACTTAAGTGGGAGGGTTAATGAGATACAGGGGCATAAGTCTGACTTTTTTGCAACATTAATTTGAAGTCGATGCACTAAAGTAACTTGACAATAAGTCGCTCTGTTTGCATGCAGGTCACAGTAACATTAGCCGTAACAGCTAGAAGAAGAGAATACTTTGTAAGACAGCTGAGCTCTTTCTTAGAGTTTTCAGGTGATTGCAAGCTTGTTGCAGATTTGCAAGATGCCAGTTTCGTTAGCAAACGTAACATGACTTTTTAGGGGTCATCTTTATAACTTTTAAAACTCAAAATGCTTTAGATATATAACTGAGATTCTGACTACCTATGCTCCAAGTCGTGACCTGAGATCCTCACGCCTACCCTCACTAGTCGTCCCTGGATCAAATCTGGTAACTAAAGGTGACCGGGCTTTTTCCATCAAGGCCTTGAAGCTCTGGATTCTCTGCCTGAGGAGATCAGGGTGGCTAGCACATAACCTGTTTTTAAATCATTGCTTAAAACATATTTTTATAGGAAAGTCTTTCCTTTTAATGTCTGATTTGTACTTTTGTGATTTGTAACTTTTGTGTTTTATTTCCTTTTGTTCAATTTTTGCCTCTGTACACAACATTTTCCTGAGCTCTTATATAAATATTGTACCGTTTTGTTGTCTTATTTTTATGCACTTTGTGAAAAACTTTGTAACCTTTCATCCCACTAGGAGTCCTCAAAACTATCACTAAGTTTGAAGCATTGAAGCATTCAGATCAGCCCAACTAAAAAGTATTTCAACCCTCTGTGGCACTAAAAGTGACTTCACTTGAAGTAAGAGGACAGAAAACAACTCTGATGAGAAAGATATCATGTGTACATGTGAGACAGTGTGAGAACTTGAGTTACCGCTGGATTCTTCGATAGTGACATTGAGCTCAAAGTTTTTGCAGGGCCTTTTCTCATCCACCTCGTGCAGCTGGTTGTAATAGGTTACGACCTTGAGTGATGGGACACGATATGCAAAACAGAAGAGAGACACACCAGAGAAACAAATCGGTCAAAAAAAACCATTACAGTGAAACAAAGTGTGAATAAATTACTATTTGAATGGATTCCACAGCTTGTTATGACCAACTATATGATACCAGTCTTGATTTAGAGGGTCGATCATGTGATCACACCATTAATTCCATTAATGTATATAATACTAAAAGGACAATGTTGCTAAACTAAAAGTGTGATCATACCTCCAGTATTCCCTGTCCATTCCCTTTAGCCTGCACTTCCAGATCAAGACCAGTAGGCAGCTACGGAACAAAAGCACCACAGGAGAGGACAGGTTCGGTAAAATACATTAGACAAAACCAAGACATCAAAAATACGCTCCCTGATGTTGTCATTGCAACCAGTAGTGCTCTCAAATCCTGACACGTCCTCCAAACTCACAGCTTGGTGTCATAAAACTGTGAGCTGTGTTGAGTTTCTGAACATCAAATGAGAAACATCGTGACACACTCTCAGTTTTCACGTCTCTTACCCTGGAGGAGCGAGCAACGTAGGCCGTGTTGGGGTTGAAATGGTGGCGGATTTCCTTGCGTCCTGTTATCCTGATGTCCACATCCAGACTGAGGTCATCAGGAGGGGGTTTGTTGATCAGGTACTCTGACAGTGCCTGGAGCACCACCATGGTGGACTACAAGAGGACAGAGAAGGAAAACGGAACTCAGTTGAAAGACTGTAGCACATTTCACATGAAGGTAATGTCTGTCATCTACTTGCCCTAGGGACAGTTCTTCACTTATATTTTGGTTTTACCCTTCCTGAACTACAGACATCTTTCAGATACAGATACACCTCTTTGAAACAGCATTACTCATTTACCAACAGCTTTGTTAAAGCTTCATCTGGACAAGCTGAATGGATCTGAATACGTGTCTGCTTTACTTTAATGTAACAGAAAGTCAACTGTGCAAAAAAACTAAAGTGTTACCCATGACTAGTCAGAGCCTGGAGCAGGTGAATGAACTTGAAAAGACAATGAGAACACGTTGGATTTGCAGATCACAGCTCAACTACCATCTCGCCCTGCTGTTACCTGAGTGGAGCCGAAGCCTCCTCCTCGCCTCCGCTGGCTGTTCAGCCATTTAAATGGCGCTTCAGCTTCCTCCATGCGCCCTAACTTGACCAGAGCCAGCAGGGCGTAGCCCGTCGCCTCCAAGGTGAACAAGGGGTTCTGCGTGTCAGGCCAGTGAGTGCCACCTGGAGGAGAGAGGAAACAGTTAACAGTAAAGGAGGAGTGGAAAACAGAAGCACTCGTGTCTGCTTTAACAGATTTTTCTGAATAGCAAGAGGTCTGACAAACTAGAGTAATAGACTAGCCTGACAGTTAAATGCCTCTGTGAACCAGTCAAGTTGTAGTTTCTACTCATATGTAGCCATGACAGCTGACAGCGCTTTAAATATACATGTTGCTGCAAAGAAGCTATCAATTCACTCATATCTTCAACCAGGCAGCACAGAAGATCTTTACAATCACCACAGTATCTAAATGCCTCCCCTTCTGTTCTTCAATGATGGCACTGAGTAACGGCCAAATGACGTCAAGACTCTCTGCACTGTACAGATGAAACAGGGCTGAGTGCACAGGATACCTGGAGCTGCAACTCTGAGTAAAAATCTTGTGGGGTTGGAGGAATGATCTTTCCCCTGCAGAGCCAGCGCATAAGAGGCAATGGCTACAGTGTACGGTCTTCTCCCCGACCTTGCCACTGCTTTCTTCAGGTGTAAAAATGCCCTATGCAAATGGACCTGCAGTAACAGATATAGTAGACACTACAATGACAATACCTCCTATCACAAAAACAGTGAGGTAAAAAGTGCTCTACAGGCAACAAACACTATTCAGCTGAAGATGAAATGAAAGTGCTTGGGACAACTATCTGTGCAGATCATGTTTTTGTATGACTTACCTCTGTGCTTGGACCCATGCAGCTGATTCCAGCTTGTTTAGCCTCAGCAAGTGCTATGAGGACGAAGGCTGTCAGGGTTATCTCAGGGTCATCGCCTCGCCCACCCTGGAAACCGCCCTGGAGACACACACGCAAGAAAAGGTTTTATGGGAAGCTTTGGCGGGCTGTACGTGGCCCTGCAGGTCTTAATTTCTGATAAAATATCACCCTAAATCCTACACACTGACATTTAACATCTAATTAGATTTAAATCCTAACAATTACTACTTTAAATTTGCACACAAAAACTAATGTGCCATGATGTAAATAATCCTGTACAAAATCAAGCAAAAGAAGTGGACCCAAAAATAACAAATGTGCTTTTACTGTTTTACAAAAGATTTAGGGTGAACTTGTCCTTTAACAGTGAGTACTAGGATACAATAAACACCAGCGAGTCATCAGCTACAGTACACATGTTGGTTGTTGAAAGAGAAGAGGCAACATGTGCAACATCAGTTATTAGCGGGATGACATGGTGTGTTTTTATAAATATGTGTGTGTGTGTGTGTGTGTGTGTGTGTGTGTGTGTGTGTGTGTGTGTGTGACTCACAGTCATGGTGGTGCTGTAAACTGGGTTGTCCTCTACGAAGAACGCCCTCGGCAGTCGGAGCTTGTTATTCACCAGGTAGAGCAGAGGCTCACACACTTGCTGCTCATTGATGCCAACGATGGAGTGCGCCATGGAGAAAACTTTCACCACGTATGCCGTGATCCTGACAACAGGATAGTGTGTGCATGCATACATTCAAACCTCTAAAATATTACATTGGCTCCTTTTTCAAAAATTAGATATTGTACTACTTCATGCATGTCAGTCCACAGAGTGAATATTAATCCCCATATCACCACCAAAATAATTACAGCCTAAATGTCTACCAGACTGTCTTTGAAATCAGCTCATGGGTTTTATCAGTTTAATTCAAAATGTAGTATGAAATATTTTGAGAGTACCATGTACTTGCGCCTTCCTTCCTGTAGGGGGGATAAGAGCCATCACTCCGTCTGTATGCCAGCTGGTTCTCATAGCCTGAAAACAACATGGAAGAATGTAACGATGGGATGTGAAGCGGTCGTCTTCATTTACTCAGAATGAAAACAAAGCTTGTTCCAAAACTGTCCATCAAGGCTGCAGTTCAACCATCAACCTGTTCATCCATCCATCCATCCATCCATCCATCCATCCATGTATCCAACTATTCATCAGTTCATCCATCCTCCCACCTTTCCAACTAGTCATTTATCTATCAATCCATCCATTTATTCATCTGTTTATCCATCCTCTCATGTATCCAACTAGCCATTTATCCATCCATCCATCCATCCATCCATTTATCCATCCTCTCACATATCCAACTAGCCATCCATCCATCCATCCATCCATTTATCCATCCTCTCCCGTATCCAACTAGCCATCCATCATCCATCCATCCATCCATTTATCCATCCTCTCACATATCCAACTAGCTATTTATCCATCCATCCATCCATCCATCCATCCATTTATCCATCCTCTCACATATCCAACTAGCCATCATCCATCCATCCATCCATCCATTTATCCATCCTCTCCCGTATCCAACTATCCATCCATCATCCATCCATCCATCCATCCATCCATCCGTTTATCCATCTTCTCATGTATCCAACTAGCCATCCATCATCCATCCATCCATCCATCCATCCATTCATCTGTTTATCATCCTCTCATGTATCCAACTAGCCATTTATCCATCCATCATCCATCCATCCATTTATTCATCTGTTCATCCTTCCTCTCATGTATCCAACAAGCCATTTGTGTATGTGTCTTTTTCTGTTCCATTTATCAGTGTGTTTCCTCCTTCTCTCTCACCTCTCCTGATGTATCGCAGAGCCTCAGCCTTGCGCTGCACCCCTACACTCTCCCAGTTGTTGGTTCGCTCCAGGTAGAGGGTGGCGATGAGCGGCAGAGTTATGGAGGCCAAGTTCTGCTCCACACAGCCGCCAGGCATCCGGATCAGGGAGGCAAGAGAGTCCTCACTGATGGAGTTATCAATGCTGTCTGCCAGCACATTACCTGCGGTGAGGACAAATCAAGAATCAGGTCATTCTCCTACTGTAGGTTCATTTTGAATCCTCACCACAGCTCTGTCAGTGACTGACCTCTGACATTGATGAACGTCTCTGGCACAGAGTTCGGAACAACTGACTCCAGTTCGATTTTGCCCACATTAACTGTCTGTGTTCCTGTAAAGAATGGAAACAGAGCCATAAAGTTGAACTTCATTACACTCTAACCCAAAGCTGAAGAAGAAATATATTCCTTGCAGATCCAACAGCAGTTCAGAAAAAGAATGTCTCCAATTTGTTTAAAGCCTGCTTTGTCAATAATATTACTGAACTGTGAACCAATATGAAAAATCTCTGATTAAAAATGTATTGTCTATAATTCTGTTAGATTTATTAAGGATGTACCATGTATTGCTTATGTTAACAGGCTCTGGGTCCCTCTGGGACAATCAACACTTCATACAAACCCAAAACTTGTTGCATTTTAGAGGTCCAGTGTGTAGAATTTAGGGGCTTCATATAGCAGAACTGGAATGATATTCATAACTATGTTTTCATATGTTTATAATCACCTAAAAATAAGAATTGCCTCGCTAGTACCAGGGTGGACCCCCTTTGCCTTCAGAACTGCTTGGTGATTCTTGGTGGCATAGATTCAACTAGGTGCTGGAAACATTCCTCAGAGATTTTGGTCCATATTGACATGATGACATCACACAGTTGCTGCAGACTTGTCAGCTGCACATCCATGATGAGAATCTCCCGTTCCACCACATCCCAAAGGTGCTCTATTGGACTGAGATCTGGTGACTGTGGAGGCCACTGGAGTACAGTGAACTCAATGTCATGTTTGAGATGATGTGAGCTTTGTGACATGGTGCGTTATCCTGCTGGAAGTAGCCATCAGAAGATGGGTACACTGTGGTCATAAAGGGATGGACACGGTCTGCAACAATACTCAGGTAGGCTGTGGTGTTTAAACCATGCTCAGTTGGTGCTAAGAAAATCTCCCCCACACCATTACACCACCAGCAGCAGCCTGAACCACTGATACAAGGCAGGATGGATCCATGCTTCCAAATTCTGACCCTACCATCTGAATGTGGCAGCAGAAATCCAGACTCATCAGACCAGGCAAGGTTTTTCCAATCTTCTACTGTCCAGTTTTGGTGAGCCTGTGTGAACTGTAGCCTCAGTTTCCTGTTGTTAGCTGACAGGAGTGGCACCTGGTGTGGTCTTCTGCTGCTGTAGCCCATCTGCTTCAAGGTTGGACAAGGTGTTGTTGCTTCAGAGATGGTCTTCTGCAGACCTTGGTTGGAACCAGTGGTTATTTGACTTCCTGTTGCCTTTCTATCATCTTGAACCAGTCTGGCCATTCTCCTCTGACCTCTGGCACCAACAAGGCATTTTGGCTCACTGGATATTTTTGCTTTTTCAGACCATCCTCTGTAAACCCTAGAGATGGTTGTGGTGAAAATCCCAGTGGCACCAACAACCATGCCACGTTCAAAGTCACTTAAATCACCTTTCTTCATCATTCTGATGCTCGCTTCAAACTTCAGCAGGTCATCTTGACCATGTCTACATGCCTAAATGCATTGAGCTGCTGCCACATGATTGGCACTGTGTGTGTTAATGAGCAGGTGTACCTAATAAAGTGGCCGGTAAGGGTATATGGAATAAGTAGGCCTCCATGATTTTAAAAACAAATAGACGTGATACTAGGCTATTTCGAAAATGAAATACATAATGGAATTGAATTTGGATGGTACACGTACAAGCTGCGAGTTCCCAACCCAGCCCGACTCACCGCTAGTTGTCACTAAGTCCTACACACGAGACCTTTCAGTCAGACATCAAATTGGAATTGACTAGAAATTTCTAATTCAGGTCAAAATAGCTCCTAAATAGGAGTTTTGTGAGCTTTAGGTCTGTGAGAAGAGCACCATTTCAATTTGTTAATAATTTTTTTGCAAGAAAAATATGATTACACAAAAAAGTATTGCCTAATTGTGAGTAGACAGGATGGGACAGAAACATGTGTTGTCAACATGTTGTTGACAGGAGGTAACAGGAAATCATGCACCACTGCAATCTTCTTACCTCCCTCAGCAGATGGGTTTAATACCACACTCGTGACTTCAGTCTTCTGCACTCCATCCAACTGTTTGAGTAAATGTATCAAAGCAAATCTCTGTTATCTTTTAATTACCTTCTTAATACATGCACTCTGTATTCAACCCTAAATCCAGCATATCAGCTTCTTGTTTTAGCAAATGGCTCAGTTTTCAGAAGAACAAAGAAATTTCCAAAATCCTGACGGAGGAGACAAACTTTACTGGCTCTCATTAGCATCCTGCCCTTATTATACTGCCATGACATCTTCATCATCGAGCGTGACTCACCACCACCCGTAGTTCTTTCTTGATGCGGTCTCCTCCCATCATGTCTCTGGCCACCACCATCACTTCCAGAGGAAGTTTCCCCACCACAAGCGGTACGATGGTGTAAGGCACCACGACAGAAGAGCCGGCCGGCAGCGTCACTTCCTGTGTGTGTCTGTCTTTGAAGGCAATACTGCATATGCCTTCTGTCTTCATCAGCACCACCCTCACCTGAAACAAGATTTATTTACTCAAGACCTTTTTAACTGAATTAACTTTGAATGGAAACAGAGTAAACCTTGCATGTTTTTTTTTTTTATCCATGAATCCTACTAACTGAGTTTTTTCTCAGTTTGTGATCTTAATTGTTTGTCGTAAGGTGGTCATAAAACTCAGCCTGAGCTGCTTAAAGTCAGTCATTTTCTCATCAGGATCTTCCGACAACATCAAACATGTTTAATAATCCGTTCATAATTTCTGTGACTGCTTATCCTGATTGGGGTCGCGAAGGGGGCCTGGAACCTATCCCAGCTGACACTGGGCAAGGGGGTTCACCCTGGACAGGTCACCAGACTATCACAGGGCTGACACATAGAGACAGACAACCATTCACACTCACATTCACACCTACGGACAATTTAGAGTCACCAGTTAATCTGCATGTCTTTGGACTGTGGGAGGAAGCTGGAGCACCCGCAGAAAACCCACGCTGACACAGGAAGCACATGCAAACTCCACACTGAAGGGCTCCCCCACCATAGGGTTCAAACCAGGAACCCTCTTGCTGTGAGGCGACTAACCACTGCACCACCGTGCCACCCTGTTTAATAATATGGTAAGCATTTAGTCTTGGCTCGTGCAAATACTGAAGTTTAATGAAATGAACATTGTCAACAACAAATAGTTGTGCTCTCTCCAGCACCAAACAGGAAGCAGCAAACCAGGTAGATGGTAAACATGGAGGGGACTCCAGGGACGCGCAAGAATGTAAACAAGTCTAGATTCTCTTGTACCGTGGAGAGGAAGGAGAAACTTAATTTGGCGTGTATCTGAGCGCTTATTCATATGAAAAATCCTAACAGTTTGCCTCTCATTCCCACAGTCTCCTTCCACTGAAATAGTCCAGCTAACTAACAGAGAGGCTGATAGCAAGTTGAGGCAACAAAATCCAAAATGTCACTTTGTATTTATAAACAGTTTATCTTTATGGACTATACTGATGCCAAATTGACAAGAATACTGTTGACATATGATGCCTTTTATCCTGTGTTTCTGGAGTATTGTTTCTGTGGACATGTAAGGAATTGTTAATATGTCATATTTCTCAAAGGGAGTTTGGTGTAATATTTTAAACTGGGAGCAGGATGGGAAAAAATTTTGAAAGTAATTCAGTTATAGTCTTGCAAATAGTGGCCCTGCAAGATCTTCAGTGTTCACAAGATCTTACAGTGTGTGACTAAACACTTACTTTGTCTTTAGATGTGCGAGGGTGTTAGACTGTAGTCTTTTAAAAGTCTTCTAGTGCATGGTAGGCCTAAGTGAAATGTTGAAAGGTATAGCATCCCTTTATGTTAGGTGCTTATTAACAAATGTTACACCTATTGTAGAGAATGTATTCACTAGATTCCCCAGCTGAACAATAAGGAAGTGACTGTGCTGTGTATTTTTGAGGCAGTTTTCTTACATGCAGGTCGTCGTAGCCGTAGTTATGGACTACGGCTTTAATCTCGACCTGTTCGTTCCTCGCCACCGAGTATGGCAGCTTCAGGTCCACGAAGAAACGCTTCCATGCTCTGATGTTGTACGGCTCGGCAACACAGAAACCTACAGACGTTCAGAGGCACATTAGTGATGGGGCTGCTGCACATGTACGGATGTGTATATGTATTTGTAGGTAATACTAACAGAAGAGTTCTCTGTGGCAGGTGTCATAAAATGATGCAAAAACTGAGCGCCACAATGTGTCTACAATCTCCTCCTCGTACCTGTATCAGGTGATGCACTGACGGCAAAAACTCCCCACTCTGTGATGCTGTCAGGTAAGGGACTGTCCACATTCTTAGATGCAAACCTGTTGATCAGATTCATATCAGCATTATCACCAGAAGGTCCAAAACCACAGCTCCATTTTTAAATAAATGTATCAAAAACTGTAAAGCATAGTTGTGTAAAGGTTCATTTACCGTATGAGAGCAAAGAAAGAAATGAGATTTAAAATGTTTCGAGGTAAAACTTTCCATTGTTGCATCATACTACAGATTCAGCAGCTAACTTGGTGAAAAACAATAACAGCGACTTTGCAGTTTGGGTTGACTCATGCATTTCACAATGCAGAGGACATATTGTAGACATACTGGAATCTGCATTAGTACAGAACATGGATGTCAGTGTCAGCGTTGTTGATTTTGAGCTGTTTATTTAGCTGTTATCAGTGACCAAACAAAACATGATGCAATGCAGGGAGAGCACAGTACAACGTGTTTTGTCTTGCATGATAAAACAGAGTGAGGCACTTTGGATCATCGCTGATCTACTTTTTCATCTGACAGCCGTGTTACGTCACATCAGTGGCTCGATTTATTGTTTTGGGGAACCAGTTAGTTGCTGGTCCATTTCAGCATTTTCACATTTAAATTTACAGCCACAGGGAGGCGCTACTGTGCTGTGTTTAAATAATAAAGGACAGACAAGATAACTCAAAAACATTTAGGGGAGTGATGCATCTAATGCTGCCTTCAAATGGGATTAATTCGGTCATATTTTCAAAATATACAATGTGAGCACAATATGTTTGGCGCGCAAGTGGTTTAAAGGGACAGTTCACACCAAATTAAAAATACGTTTTTCCTGTTAGGTGTAGTGTTATTTAGCAACAGACCAGTTTCATGTATGAACGACTGTGATGTACGACTGAGCTGTAGTGTTAGCTAGCTCATGGGTTTAAACTAACAGCAGATGCATGCTTCCTTCTGTGCACTAGTACAGGTGTGAGTGCCATCTAGTTCCATTATATTGGAGAGAAGGCAGATATCTCTACAGCTGATATATCCAACACTCTGCAACTCACACCTAAATTCAAGATTATATCAAGATTGATAAATAGCACTACAGGTCAGAGGAAAAATGTGTCTTTTTGATTTTGGGATGAACTGTCCTTTAAAGTTAAGTTTCAGTGATAATAATGCAATGCAGTAAACTGTGAGTTTCCATGTTCACTGCATTGCATTATTATCACAGGAACAAGGCAACAACAAGTAATCAGTTATCATAAATATCAGAGTTACCTTCATGGGCCTGGACATTTTTAGAAACATCAATATGTCACAACTTGTGAACTAACAGAAAGTTTCCACAACACACAAACACATGGGTCAGTCAAAGAGACACACAATCCTTACAATTGCAACACTTGTTTAGAGGTGTCTTAGTCAGTTACAAAACAGTACAAAGGTAATACATTTTGTTCTTATTGCGTAACTTAATCTCTGTGTCGTCTTTTAGGGATGACTTGTTTTCTGCCCTGTTCCCCTTGAGATGAATCATAGACTCAAACAAACTGAGTCACATTCTCTCAGACTACACCGACTGCAGTTAGGTAAAACTGCTGAACTTCAATTCAGATCTTCTCACTGACACCCATACATTTAAAATTAGTTTTAT